>NC_092055.1:131599377-131689865 GCF_003086295.3 Arachis hypogaea
TGGAGCGAACAGTAAGTCACGCGTGCGCGTGAGTCATGCATACGCGTGATCATGCGTATTAGCTTTTCACGCGCGCGCATGGCTTCTCGCGCATGCGTCGCTAAAATGCCACGCCACACGTACGCGTGGATGAACGTTTTCCCAAAATGCAGAATGCCCAAAAGCTGCATAACCAGTTTTTAACCTGCATTAATCCAGTTTCATACATCAATTTTTTATCGTCCATAACTTGCTCTACAAAATTCCATTTTTCACAAAATTGCTATCGTTTAAAAGCTTGTAAACCCATCTTTCATTTAAAATAAACCACATTTCCATCCAATATTTGAAGAGCAAGTTATGGACTTCCAAAGTTCATTAAAATTCCCTTTTTACCAAATAACACCCCAAACCTTATTTTTGCCAAAACCATATTTTCTCCTCCAAGAACTCATTTCCAGCCAACCTAATATGCCACAATCATCAATATAACAGCCCTTAACCATAACACAACCATTCTTACAACCTTAACTCATTAACAATATATTTCATCCAAATTTATGAGTTTGACCACAACCCACATATTACTATACATACTCATATCATCAAATCAATACCAACAATTCCAAAGATATCCATGTTTCTATTTTGCCATAATCATAATTCCTTCGTCCATCATCATCATACCAATATACATACATGTACACATTCAATCAACAACCAATCTCAATAGGCATCATCACTAACCATATTCTCTAACACAAATTCACATCCGCCTATCCATTAACCTCATAAAACTAATCATTTTAAACATGTAACCATTTCAACTTATCCTATAATGCTCTAGCCTAAGTTTTCACAAAACCTTATATGTTAAACGCGCGAAACCTAAACCATACCTTGGCCGATCACTTTGTTCAATCCAAGGCAGCCTCACAAGCTAAAATACAGCCCTCTAAGCTCAAGAAAACCAACCCAAGTCTTGGCTCCAATCACCAACAAGCTTCCAAATGCTCCCAATTTAATTCCAATGCATATATATCTACTTAATCTACACCTAATTCATATACATGTTCCAAATTCAGTTTTCTCATAATAAATACAAGATTGAGCTAGGCTTAGGTTGTCTTTACCGTTCCTATATGCATAATAGCTCAAGCCCAATATGCTCCGGTAGCTAACTCGAACCTAAAACACGAAATTGGGCAAGATTTCGCTATAGGGTTTCAATTTCACCAAAGAAAGGGGGTAGAGATTCTGAAACGAAAATGAAGCTTATTGGTGAAATTGATCTGACAGAAATGTAGAGCTCGACGCGCTGGACGCGTGGCCGCAAGTGGTGTGGCGATCGGAGCTCAAACGAGAAAGTTATGATGGATCAAAGATTGATGAGGGTTTGGGAGTTCTTCTTCCTCCCCAAATCTGTTGGCTTCGTTGGGTATGAAATGAGGAAGAAGAAGCTTCTGTTTCTTTTAAATTATGGGTCCGGTTGGATCCACAGGCCCGGTTTGGGCCTCAGTTCAACCGGTTCGGCCCATCCAACTTTGGGCCAAATTTTTGAAATTGGTATCAAAATTCTCGTTTTGACGAGCTCTATCCTATTTTGATATTAGTTTTGCATTTTTAATTTTCCTAATTAAAATTCAATTGATTAACTAATTATTTGCCGATTTTAGCGGAGTTTACATCCTACCCACCTAATTAGAAATTTTGCCCTCAAAATTCAGATTTAATTATCCGAAAAGAGGTGTGGGTAGTCCTTCGGTGTATTCAGAGTTTCTTGAAGCTGACCCTGTTACTCGAAACGTTCATCTCCTTTCACTTAGACTGGCTTAGGTTGTAGGACACGAATTTGTCTTAGAAGCGTGTTTCAGAAGTTATGAAATACGAAGTACGTCGAAATAGGTTCGAAAGATACGACAGAAAACTATTTGGCACGCCACTGACCATCAATACTCTCCAAAAATTGAAATGGGCTAGCTTGGCGGGGTTTAACTTCTTGGTTTTTTATTGCTTTCCCGACTCTAGTTTGTTGAAGTAATCTTTATAAATAGGTATCCTCTTCCTTTTTAACTTTAGAAGTTTTCTTCCTAGATCTACCCAACTCTTTTGTCTGCTTTCTTCTTAGATCTTCCTTTTAACTTTTTCTCTGTTGTCTCAGCTATCAAATTCTGGAATTAAGACATTCGATGTTCCAGTTTTTGATTAATACAGAGGTGTTTAGCGTACTGTGGAGTCTCACCTTCTCCCTGATGTATAGTCCTATTACTATCTCTAATAAGTAATTTGCTCCGATAGGCAAAATGGACTTGCTCACTTGTTCTAGGATTTCCTAACAGCATCGCCTTTTGTCTTAAACTTTGGCACCCTATAACGAAATCGATGGCTATTCTCTTTTACTTTTAATGTAGACCCTTCGATGGTTGTAGCATTTCGCACGACTTCTGGTGGTCTCTCATTTATTTCCCCTACGTCAAACTTGTAATCACATAGATTTCCACTTCGTTCTTCACTTATGGCTGCTCAAATATCTTCTTGGATTTGTGGTAGGTTTTAGAAATCTTAAGGTAAATTCAAAAATCCTTTCTTGGTATCTTCTTGATTGAATCGGCTTCAGCACTCTTAGTAGCTCCTTATCACTGTTATTGCACTCCTTAAGTCCTTGACTCTACGATCTCTATTTCGGCATTAGGCATATAAATCTCTTCTTAGTTCCCTCTTGTTTACTAGACTTCGACATTCTCGGTAGATCTTTATCGTCTTCTTACGCTTCCTGCATTTTGTCCTTGCTACGTTTTAAGACCGCAATAGATTTAGTTTGACTCCTTTAGCTATACCCTAAATATCGATTTTAAAGTTCCAATTTACCTAGCCTTCCTTCCTCCGAAATTTATATCCAAGCATTTCTCCAGAAACTTCTTACTCGGGGCGTCCGTTACCACTTCACGATATTGTATTTACACGTATCCTAAACCCCTATGGTAATGTATCGCACTAATTCTGAGTTGTTAAATAAGTTCAGGTATCCTGATTACTGGATTTGGTGTTAATCCTTCTCTTGGAGTTCGAAAGCTCTCTTCTTATTCGGGTATCCATGTAACTGGTGTATTTCTAGCGCGTTAAACTAATCATAGGCTTTGTGGTCGACAAGAATTTAAAGCTCCAAAACTCTTTTTGACGGCGCACGCTTACATGCTTCATCTTCTGTGTCCAAAAGTCTTGCTCTTAAGGAATCAACAACTCAATAGTTGCAGCTATAATTTATACGTGATACTAATATAGGCTCGAGTTAATTTCAAAAGGACATTAAGCTCGAAAAATGAATGAGCAATACAAACAGTGTTCGTAATAAGTCAGAAAGAAAATCTTGTATACGGTTAATCAGGATTATACCGAAATGATGGAATGCACAAGGAAAGGAACCTAGATGCATCTCAAGAAAAGAGTTCAAATTAAAGATCTTTGGTAGAAAGAACAAACCGAACAGAGTCAAAGAAGTCTCAGCTGATTCTGAAGAACATGGTTTGCAAATAAGGGCAACTCTAATCATAGCGAGCATACAAGATTCAAGGATTACGCGTTTATACCAAGACAAGCTCAGACTCATCCTGGAAGAAACAAAATTCATGCGCATAAGGAGTAAAGTTAGAAAGGTAGTCAAGCCATTTAGGAAGAGCTCCGAATAGAATGTCAATGTAGGTTTCAAAAGAAGGATTAGATCGAGTCGCAAAGGTTCGTTAGCACATTCTCTCTGCATAAGGCTTCCTGCCGTCCTCTTCCTTCTTCTCCGGCATAACTGGCGCTTCCCACAAAGAAATAGTTGGTTAGATGATTCCCTCTTCGAGTACTCCCTTCCACTCAATCCTAAATTCTATGGATTATAATAATGTCTTTGCTTGTGGTGCAATTGAAGTTAATCTGGCTTCCGGTACTAAGCCTATCGCAAACTCGCTTTCTCTCAGAAATGGAAGTTCTGACACACCTTCAAGAATTGTCTTAGAAACTCTCTTGTATAGGGACTTGGTTTCATCTTTACTTGCCTCTTAACAATTAACAGCTAAAGGTTGAATTCGCTCTATTCCTCTTCCTCAAAGTTTCACCGTCATTGGATTCCGAACAATAACTCCATGTAGCCCTCAACACTCCTGATTCCTTAGATATGGTCCAACCTGCTTCCACTATACGGTCCAACCTGCTTCTACTACGTCACTTAATCCTCAACCTTCAAAAGCCTAACCACTCCTCTAAGTTAGCTAATTATCACTCCGTCTCAATAACCAATAGTTTTTGACTAATTATCGACTTGGACCTCATGATTACTGAAACTTGTCATGCGTCACGAACGAATATTACATATCAATGGTATGCAAGGAAGTTAAAAATTCAACTGCTGGTTCATAATTACCTCGGGTCTGAAAATCGGATTCGATTGCATTCTAGCTTTCTCTGTATGAGTAATTCCAAGACATATGCCCTGGTCTCCCGCACTTGTAACATACGCCTAATCCGGCCCTGCATGGTCTGTTTGGATGGTACTTCTTGCATCTTGAACACCTTAAGTCATCTGGTTGAGCACTAGTTTGCCCTTCTAAATTCGGATCCGAACGGTTGTCGTTCCTTCGATCGTTGTTCCGGTGCTGGGAGTGTGAAGCGAAAAAACGATTCTTTTTGAAATTTTGGCTCCTAGGTGTAATAGGTCCCTTTTTCTTTGTGAAGGGTTCCCGGCAATTATTCCTTGCTACCTCAGTCCTCCTTGAGCTTTCTCCCATTGCCTGACCCGTGTTAACTTGCTCCGGATAACCTGCTGGCACCCCTGTCTTCGGAACATTATGTCCACCTTCATATTCATTATCACCATTGTTGCCAGTTCCAGCTTGTGGTTACATCCCATCCATCACTCAGATGGTCGCAACAGCAACAGCACCAATGGCAGCAACAACACTCGTCATTGCGATCACGATATCGGTCAAACTACCTACCAGTATGGTCACCTCATTAGCTCTCCATCCTTGACCTCGATTACGCTCACGACCGCGCCCACGAGACGCCGTTTGGTTCCTGTTCATACCAAACAAGTGATATCAAGGTGATCAGTCTCAATATCTCAAGTCCAGTATTTCAAAGTCCCAGATGCATGCTCTTGAGCATTCATGCCACATATATCAGTTAGATACCCTAAATAGCATGTATAGACACCCAGAGTATGCCCAGAGGCATAATCAATTCGTCCCTCAGGCTCTATAGGAACGAACTGCTCTGATACCATAATGTAACACCCTACTACACAAAGTTTTACGCTTAAGTCGTAGAACAGAGGTAGTGTGGTGTTATGGACCTCTAAACAATATATATATATAATAGTGGAAAAGACAATATACTAGGAGCCTTAAAAAAACGGGTAAAATAAAATCGCAAAAATAAAAAGCGCAACGCTCAAGGAATAAGATTACTTGCGTGCTAAGAAACCTAATAGGAAATGATAAAGATAAACAAGAGAGTAAAGGGAAGCCAAGGAAATAGCATAACTAGCTCCTAACTCAGCCTGCGAAGCCAAGGCTAGCCGGAAGGTATATATATATATATAAACATACATAGGTATCCCAAAATACACCAAAATACCAAAATAAGCTCCTATCTCTCCCTCAACCTAGATGAGGAGCAGCATACACAAGTTACTTGGAGAGTAAGCTAAATACATATATACATATATATAAACAGAAACCCAAAATACACCCAGGAACTACTTCGCTTCAAGGATCCAGACGCCTAGAGAGGAGCCTCTCAACCTGCATCTGAAAACAACAACACAGTATGGGATGAGAACCGGTGGTTCTCAACATGGTAAAGGTGCCACGCATATAATAAATAAGGTCCTGGGAATGCTAGAGGCAATCCTAGAACTCCGTTATCACAATTACAGAACTTAATTTCTAAGTAAAAGCCATAAATAGGGGTAGGTGTTCTAAGTACACTATAATATTTTGTCTTAAGCTTAACACCTAACACTCAACCCATTCACCATTCCTCCGTCCCTCCGTCTTCCATAAATTCAGCAGAGACAAGCAACCAAACAAATTCACGCACAAGTAATAAGCAGATGTACAAATAGCAAGAATAGCAGGTAACAGGATATATATGTTCAATTAGGCAATCCCAGATAATGCATAGCAATCACACAAACAAATGCACATGATGCATGTCTGTCCTATGGCTGATGAGACTCATCTGTTGGTTATCCAGCCAACCCGACAAGTCCGAAAACCTTAGACTGTCCCCCATTGCGCATCCCCATGAGTCTATGCATAGATTTCACATTCATTCATCATATAATCACTCAATGGGGGCTATCCATACCCGGGAATTTATACGTGCCCGGTCACCCTTACGACGTAGGGTCAACAGAGTATCGAGATTCAACCTAGAACACGTGGTGGCAAGCCACGGTTCTAACCCAGAAAAACTCGTATCTCAGATATCATCATTCATAAGCCATTTCATTTTCATAATCAATATATAATCATTTATCAAGCCATGGCATTAAACTTCCTTTAACATTCTCATCTTCTTTATAAAACTCCTTATTTTACCTCTTACTTTACCCTCTAGTTATCTTATTTTCCTAGCTTCATTTATCTACTGGACTTAGTACTATGCTTTAAGTCTTAAAAGGAAGAAAATGGAGGTTTAGAAGTGGAAATTTGGTTTAAAACAGCCAAAATCCGGTTTTGCAGCAGGCAATAGTCACGCGTACGCATGAGTCATGCGTACGCGTGATCATGCGTATTAGCTTTTCACGCGCGCGCATGGCTTCTCGCGCATGCGTCGCTAAAATGCCATGCCACGCGTACGCGTGGATGAACGTTTTCCCAAAATGCAGAATGCCCAAAAGCTGCATAACCAGTTTTTTACCTGCATTAATCCAGTTTCATACATCAATTTTTTATCGTCCATAACTTGCTCTACAAAATTCCATTTTTCACAAAATTGCTATCGTTTAAAAGCTTGTAAACCCATCTTTCATTTAAAATAAACCACATTTCCATCCAATATTTGAAGAGCAAGTTATGGACTTCCAAAGTTCATTAAAATTCCCTTTTTACCAAATAACACCCCAAACCTTATTTTTGCCAAAACCATATTTTCCCCTCCAAGAACTCATTTCCAGCCAACCTAATATGCCACAATCATCAATATAACAGCCCTTAACCATAACACAACCATTCTTACAACCTTAACTCATTAACAATATATTTCATCCAAATTTATGAGTTTGACCACAACCCACATATTACTATACATACTCATATCATCAAATCAATACCAACAATTCCAAAGATATCCATGTTTCTATTTTGCCATAATCATAATTCCTTCGTCCATCATCATCATACCAATATACATACATGTACACATTCAATCAACAACCAATCTCAATAGGCATCATCACTAACCATATTCTCTAACACAAATTCACATCCGCCTATCCATTAACCTCATAAAACTAATCATTTTAAACATGTAACCATTTCAACTTATCCTATAATGCTCTAGCCTAAGTTTTCACAAAACCTTATATGTTAAACGCGCAAAACCTAAACCATACTTGACCGATCACTTTGTTCAATCCAAGGCAGCCTCACAAGCTAAAATACAGCCTTCTAAGCTCAATAAAACCAACCCAAGTCTTGGCTCCAATCACCAACAAACTTCCAAATGCTCCCAATTTAATTCCAATGCGTATATATCCACTTAATCTACACCTAATTCATATACATGTTCCAAATTCAGTTTTCTCATAATAAATACAAGATTAAGCTAGGCTTAGGTTGTCCTTACCGTTCCCATATGCATAATAGCTCAAGCCCAATATGCTCCGGAAGCTAACTCGAACCTAAAACACCAAATTGGGCAAGATTTCACTATAGGGTTTCAATTTCACCAAATAAAGGGGTAGATATTATGAAGCTAAAATGAAGCTTATTGGTGAAATTGATCCAACAGAAATGTAGAGCTCGACGCGCTGGACCCGTGGCCGCAAACGGTGCGGCGATCGGAGCTCAAACGAGGAAGTTATGGTGGATCAAAGATTGATGAGGGTTTGGGAGTTCTTCTTCCTCCCCAAATCTGTTGGCTTCGTTGGGTATGAAATGAGGAAGAAGAAGCTTCTGTTTCTTTTAAATTATGGGTCCGGTTGGACCCACGGGCCCGGTTTGGGCCTCGGTTCAACCGGTTCGGCCCATCCGGTCCAAGTTTGGGTCAAATTTTCGAAATTGGTATCAAAATTCTCGTTTTGACGAGCTCTATCCTATTTTGATATTAGTTTTGTATTTTTAATTTTTTAATTAAAATTCAATATATTAACAAATTATTTACCGTTTTTAGCAGGGTTTACAGATTTACCATTGGATTTATCGGCGGTTACGACGACGAATTCATAAGGTTAAGTAATTATCCTTCTAGTATGGTAAATCTCAGAAAATACTCCTCTTTTTCCACTACAAAGGGTTGTTGCTAGCATTGAGTGCATCATGTGATCTTATTCGACTGCTCCGAATTTGAAACAAAATAGCATAATGTTGGAGGAGGGCCTCTTAGTTTTGTAGCACCATCAAATGAGTACATATTATGTCTATACTCGTGGTTATAAGGCAACTACCGACGATGTCCCATGAAGCAATATTTCATGCCATGCTTTAACCTTTTGGATATTGTATCAAAGTTACATGAAGGACATGCAAGACTAATATGTGTATTCCACCCAAACATGTTATCAAAACCTGGAAAATCACTTATTGTCCAAAATAATGAAGCATGCATGCGAAATAATCTCCCATCAACAGAATCGTACCTTCTAGATATTGTATCAAAGTTACATGAAGGACATGCAAGACTAGTATGTGTATTCCACCCAAACATGTTATCAAAACCTAGAAAATCACTTATTGTCCAAAATAATGAAGCATGCATGCCAAATAATCTCCCATGAACAGAATCGTATACGTCAACACCTTTTGATAGTTCTCTTAATTCACTAATAAGTGGTTGCAGAAAAACATCAATATTATTACCAGGCATTTTTGGACTAGGAATTATCATTGACATAATAAGGGAGGTTTGCTTCATACAACACCATGGAGGATAGTTTTGTACATATAGCATCACCGGCCATATGCTAATATTGGAGCTGAGAGTCCTAAATGGATTGAAACCATCGGTTGCCAAAGCAAGTCTTATGTTACATGGATCTTTAGCAAACTTCGGATATAATAAATTAAACTCCTTCCATGCTTTGCTATCTCTTGGATGTTTTGACTTTCCGTCTGAGTTAGGAAACTCTAAATGCCAACACAATAGTCTTGATATTTTAGAGGACATGTATAACCTTCTTAACCTAGAAGTGAGAGGGAAGTATCTCAATACCTTTGCAGGTATTCACCTATTCATATCTTCAGTTGTGACCATAACTCCTGGATTGTTGCTGGTGTTATACTCTATTTTATATCGAGATGCGTTGCAAACTATGCATTACTCTTTGTCTTATTATTTTTACTCCAAAAGAGCATACAATTATTTGGACATGCATGAATGTTCTCATATCAAAAGCCTAACAGCTTAATCATCTTTTTTGCTTCATAAAATAAAATAGGTAGATTAGCATAAGAAAAAGCTCTCTTGAGAAGATCAAGTATCATCGAGAATGTCTTGTCAGTCATACCGCATAGCACTTTGATATGATACAATTCAACAATAAATGACAACTTGCTGTACTTCGCACAATTGGGGTATAATTTGCGATTTCCATCCTTTAGCAACTCTTTAATTCATTCAGATTCCTCTTTATAATCGTCTCTGGGATAACTTGGAAAAGAGTCATTCCTCTTATCAACGGTCTCATAATCAACTCCATCAAAATTGTTGTTAGCTAAACTGAAAATATTAGTCAGCATATCTTGTAGCGGAGCTCTTTTCTCTGGTTCTCTGAATTCATAGCTTGATGATGCTTCTATAGGTTGGGCTACATTTTTTCCATGCATATACCAAAAAGTGTATTTTTTTTGAAAATTTTTTTTGGAGTAAATGTGCTAACACCTCAACTCTAGTTCTCATATTCTTAAAATCACATTTAATGTATGGACATATAATTTTTCCATTTATGGCAATCCTTTCAAAGGCAAAATCTAAGAAGCCAGCAACACCACATTTGTACTCATATGATGTAATTAATTTATCAATCCAACTCTTGTCAATCATATATAGACATTCTGTTCTGAATGCAAAATATTGCTTAATGTAAGTACCAGAAAAGCAGACAAATGATTAACTCTAAAAAAACTTTAATGATGACTAAGTAAATGAATACTTTACACCACATATTATGGAATTATAGAACTGCAGTCAAACACAGTGATGGATCCAAAAAATTTTATCAGTGAGGGCAAAATATATATAATATGATAATAATTTTATAATTATATTTTATTATTATAAAATATAATTACTCTTCTAGTTATTTAACTAATAGATTAAAATATTCGTATAGTAATTTAAGTAATAACATATAACTTAGAATTTTATTCTTCTAAATTTTATATTTTGAAAAGATTGAATAATTCTTTCATTGTCAATACAATTGAATATCAGTTTTTTGTTATATGTCAGTAAATAATCATTTAAAAATCCATCTCTTATAGGATTAAGAAATTGACTCTTTATAATATTCTTAATTGAATTTAAAATTTCAGTTGATGTCATTATTACCAGCAAAACTAGAGTTAACTTCAAAAGAAAAAACACCAATGAATATCTATATATTTAGATTTTACTTTTCATTTCAACTATTATTTGTTGCTAGTTAATATTATTATATTCTAAAATTTAAATTACTAACGAATCTTATTATTCAATAACTGTTAACTATGTAATAAAAAACATATACAATAATATAACTACAAAATAAAATGCAGAATAATTACATGAATTAAAAAATATAAAAACATAAAATAAATATTTAACTAAATAAAAAAATAAAGAATGAAGTTAAAGAGCCTTACTAGGAGACAAAAAATTAGGAACGAACAACAAGATAAGAGAATTAAATAAATTGAAGTGGGGTCAAATTTATTTATTGAGTGAGAGACTGGGAGCAAATAAATTTTTATCCCATATAATATATGTAACTTCATAAAATCTCAATGGGGGAATTTACCCCCACACTCTCTTATGTAGATCCGTCTCTCAGATAAAACCGGAAATTAAAAATGTAGTGACTTAACCAACTTAAATGGAGCAATTTGCTTGTATCCACAAAATGTGATATGAATGGTTTCGGATTGAATACCTGTCCTTTTTGCATCGTATAAAATAATCATGTTATAATAATTAAATAAATGTCAAAGAGAATAAATGTGGTTAAGGTATTACCTTGAAAAAAAATCATAATTTAAAAATAAATAAGTAAACTTTAGAATGCAAATTCATGTAGGATTTTGTGTATGTATTCGTCAAATAGTTATTAAAAAACTTTATATAAAATTAGATTATGCTAACTTATTAACAGTACCAAAAATAAATTGTCTCGATAGTAGTATATATGATAATAAATTATGATAAAGGAGTACATATAGTTCACATAAAATTGACGATATATTCTTGTGTTTGATTTTATAATAGCAATTACTTGTGAGGGTACCAAAAATAACTTTTCAATTTATTCATTTCTTAAACATATATGTTAATTATTAAAATTACGACGTAATTGATATACTTTTATAACATAAGAATATGAAATTCAATATTATCCCCTCTATAGAGTCTCCTTATTTTCTTATTTCAGCCTCTCTGCATAGTTTTATATTTTATTTTAATGATGTTAGACTAAACTGTACTCTTATTATTTGACTTTAATAAATTGTCATGATGAATAAAGAGATGTGATTTTTATGCATTGGACAGTTCATAAAGTTACTCATAAGTTAAATTTATTTTGTGTGTATTAAAATAGGAATGCAGGTGATTCAGATATAGTTGTATAATGTAAGATTCATGATTAAATACTTACTTGTTGTCCTTTGGTCTCTCTAATATTCTTTTTACTCTTCTTTTAGTTTCTGTTGCAACAAACAAAGTGCTAAATTCGTGTGAATGAAATACAAAGAAACAATACTATTGAGGTATGAATGAGCAAATAGCGAAGAAGTAATGTCTAATAGATTTTTATGAATGAAATAAAATATCAGTCCTTATATAATACTGTAAACTACACAACTCTAGGAATTAGTTACTCAACACTGTTAAATAAATGACCAAGTCTATTCATATATCTTATCGCTTGGCCGTTTCAATCTTTATCTTTTATCTGATATATATCTTATTAATTATCTAATTTGTTTTTCCTTTTATCTTATTGCTATTCGTTTTGAATACTTTATCTTTTATAATTGTAAATTTGAAAGCGCTCAAAGTTGACACTCCCAATTGTTTTAGCCTTTTAGGTGTGTATTGTTATTTCTATGCAACCACTTTTCATTTTTATTTTCTCTTGTTTCTTCTCAAAACAAGGACGCTGAACGAAGGAAGTGAGAAGAGGAAAGCCAACTCACAAGCCATGACCACTGATAAATCTGCAGTCGACAACAGTATGCATCTCTATTGTCCTTCGTCTTCTTTGTCGTAATTTTTTTTAATTTCAAATTATAATTTGGGCCTAGATTTAAACAAATACAAATTACACATGCAGTTGTCCATGCTTCCCCAGTGGAGCCTAATCCCTCTGCCACTGGATTCATGGCATCTTGGAAAGATGTACTAACTGTGGTCAGGGACGGATACAGAAATATTATCATGGGACCAATAACATATATAATATTAAAAAATTATACAAAAAATTATATAATGTAAAATGTATTACAAAAATATACCGACAGAAAATATACTTTAAAATACAAAAAATATGTATGTATTTTTTATTAACGAAGTGGTCGATTTTTCATATCATAAAATTCATCGATAATTTGTGTCAAATTTTTCAGCAATTTTCTTTTTAATATAATTAAAAGACAATTAGCAAGAAATTCATCTTTTATTTTGTTTCTAAGTTATTCTTCACAACATTCATAGCTGAAAAAAATCTCTCAGTTGTAGTAGTTGAAACATAGAGAATTAATACCAAATGAATTAAGAAGGACACTCACAAGAAGAAAAAAATCCACTTTATGAGATTTGAAAAATTTTGTTTAATTTAAAAATATTAGTAATAATATCTCTTCAGATTTTTTTAATATTGTTACTTACTTTTTAGATATTAGAAATCATTAATATTTAAGTTAGATTAGACTTTTATTTATATTAAACTAAATACTAAATAAATTTTTTAAAAAATTAAATCATACTTAATAACTTATTAGTTATTACTATTAATCTTTTTTTTAAAAAGTTGGGGGGGGCCGAGGCCTCCACTTGCCCCCCGTATGTCTATCCCTGACTGGGGCTGTTGCAGTTGGACAAGGAGCTACCACCATAGGGTTCAAGTGATTCTTGGCTCTAGTTGAAGCTGCCAAAGACAGGAAGGATGGACCTTTTCGGAAGCTTTTTCATCCATAATGAAGAGTGGGATTGAACGAAAGTTTTTGTCAGAAGCTTTTGGTTGGTTTTTCGTTATTCCAGTAGTCTCTGCAATCATGGCAGGTGCAATTAAGCTTCATAAAAAGCTAATCAAAAGGTTGGAGACCAATCTGTATGCAGTTCAAGCTATTCTTAATGATGCTGAGCAGCGACAAATCAATGACCTTGTTGTGAAGAAATGGCTCGATGATCTCAATGATGCTGATGAGTGATGATTTGTTGGATCGTGTTTCACCCGAGGCTCAAAAAGGAGGTTAGTACCTTGTTCTCTCATTTTTAAAATTTTTGAGAGACCGAGGTTGTTACAAAACTAGAAGACATAAATGAGAGACTAGATTATGCTGAAAAAAGCAAAGATATTGTTAGTCTAAAAGAGAATGCTAGGGAGAGCTTGTGGTGGAGAATACCATCAACATATCTATTAGAAAGATCCACTATATATGGTAGAGATCAAGACAAAGAGGCCATTGTTGGGTTAACCGTGGGGAGCTCTCGACTACTAGGGAGATTTCGGGGAGGAATCAAGTGAGACAACATAAGATGAGAAGACACCACATCCAACTCAAAACCTTAAGGTTTCAAGTTAATGGATCTCTCATCTTATAAACTCTTCACTCTTCCTTACTTTCTTTGATGTGGGACTAACTTCATGTACTCCTCACACTTGCAACACTAACAATCTCCCCCTCAAGTGTGAGCCTCCACATCAAGCATCAACTCCCCTCTAGCTCCTCCACATATGAGTATTCGTCCATCACACCGCCGCAAAATACCGCGGGACACGCCGCCCGGACGACCTTTGCCGGGAAGACTTTCGATGCTTCACCTTGAATACCCCTTAAAATCACCAAACCGATTAACCATCGGCTCTGATACCACTTGTTGGGTTAACTGTGGGGAGCTCTCGACCACCGGGGAGATTTCGGGGAGGAATCAAGTGAGAGAATATAAGATGAGAAGACACCACATGAAACTCAAAACCTTAATGTTTCAAGTTAATGGGTCTCTCATCTTATAAACTCCTCACTCTTCCGTACTTTCTTTGATGTGGGACTAACTTTATGCACTCCTCACACTTGTAATACTAACAGCCATAATGGTTATTGGATGATACAACAGATGCTAAAACATCTGTGATTGATGGCATGGGTGGGGTTGGAAAATCCATTGTAGCTGAATTGGTGTATAATGATGAGTCTTTGGAGCAAATATATGATCGTAAGTTGTAGATTTATGTTTCTAAAATTTTTTATATTCAGAAGATCACCAAGAATATGATAGAGGCAGTTAATTCAAGTAGATGTGATATGAAGGATTTAGGTTTTCTTCAACTTGACTTGAAGGAAAAGCTTATGGGGAAGAAGTACTTAGTTATTTTGGATGGTGTTTGAACTATGGTATTTGGAATGATTTTTAGAAGCCTCTTCGACAAGGGGCGAAGGGAAGTAAATTTCTTGTAACTACTCGTGGCGAGAAAGTTGCTTCCATTGTCCAAACCATCTTACCATGCAAGTCAATTAGATGATGCAGATTGCTAGCTGCTGTTTGTGTTGGGAATAAGGAGTATGACCACAATCCAATCAATCATGTGTCAAATAATTTGTTATTGTTATTATATTAAAATGTTAATATAATAAGGTCCTTGATTAAATTTAGAGATTTATCATTGTGATAGTGATCATAATATTGAGAGATAAATCTTTTATAATTTAATCTAAATTGTTCTTGGTCATAGGATTATTAAAAAGGACATTAATAATCCGGAAAGATCAATATATATATATATATATATATATATATATATATATATATATATATATATATATATATATATATATATATATATATATATATATATAATGGTCTTTATTAGATGAAGATTAATAGATCTCATTTATTAAATTATATATATAGATGGTGCATATAGAGATATGACCATTGAACTGACTCACTTTGAGAATTCCTAATGGTTATAATTACCGTATATTTGTCAATAGGATATTCTCAAGATGAACATAGTAATAGAGTTTCCTTTGACCTGCGACTGTCATAGTAATTAACAATGTATTTATTATACTTTGATTCCAGACACCTAATACCCTAGGGTGCTAGTTGAATGGATATTGGGTATGATTTAAATACTTGTAGAATTAATGATTAGTCAATAAGGAATTCGTCAACTCTTGGTAAAGAGTGTGAGCTCTATGATTATAATGACTGAGATGAATAAAACCTTGGCCAAGGGGATTGAATAAATGAAGAAATGAGGTTCTTAGGTCATTCACAGTTCATTATAATAATGGTAACAAGTTAGAGCTTGACAATTAAACCATACTCTAAGGGTTAACCAAGAGCTGGAAAGATGGAAGGAATTATACTTTGTTCTTAAAAGGTTCTTAGTAAAAATATATTACTTCATACTATCGGGTCGTTGAGGAGTGTTGCTAGACGCCAACCTTGATTAGTAAATTTAGTATGACTAATTTACTACCCGTTTAGTATTGAACCTATGGGGTCACACACTAACGAGTGTTCTAATCTTTGCTGTAGAATTATTTAATTATTAATTTGATTTGATCAAATAAATAATTATATTAATTCAAATGAAATATTATTATATTCTTTACTAGCACCAAGAATATAATAATAGTATCATAATTGAGAATATTAAATGAGATTTGAGAATAATTAGTTATTCTATTTCTAAATTTGGATGAGATCCTAACTGATTCTGTTTCAAATTGAGTTATGATATGATTCATAAATTTGAAGGATTCGGATTTAGAATTTTAAGATATGATTTAATATATGTATGCCAAGAGTAGAGGAAGGTGACGGAGATGAGAATAACAAGGGTTTTATTCCTTTACCTCTACGCACATAAATGTATGTGAGCCTAATTCTTGGAGAAGAATTTTATAGCATGCAAAAGTTGCAAAGAGGTTCTTAATTTAGATCAGATATCCATTGGTCAAAGAGTTGACAGCAAAGGTTGGTCTCGGTGTGGATACGCATAGCGCCTTTGTACCATCGAAGGAGAAAAAGGTTTTTACTAGCGTACTCAGGTATTTAGATCTGATCTACTATATATTTATTATTGGAAGGAATAAAGTTTAAGCACAAAATATATCTTTAGAATTACTTTATTTTCTTTCACTGCGTGTGTTATGAACACATGGTAATCCTTCAGTTTGCTAACCAGTCATGTCTTCAATCATAATTAGGAGAATATTCAAGTAAGAAGAGGATTGGTAAACTATAAACTCTTAATTGTACAATGTGCATATCAAAAATGCCATTTGAAGAAAAAAAGAAAGTATCTGACTGAGACAAATAGCATTGAAAACCAAACTCACAGTCTTGATTTGTTGTTCTTGGTATGACAACTACCAAATAACTGAAAATGAATAGTAGGAACATTAGAATTCTTAATAATAATAAAAAAATAGAATTTGGGATTTTTTAGACTCAGGTCCTTCATCCTCGACGATTTGATATTAGGAATCTAAGCTCTCTTAGTTAGCTATGAGAATTGCGTAAATTTTTTGTTTACTTATAAAGCTCAACATTTCTGTTATCAATCTTTGTAACTCATGCCTTTATCTTTTTGCATACAGACTATGGACGCATTGAAGAGTGAAGAGTATTTGCAACTGTTTCATCTTCCACTAGATGAAGTAAGTGATTTTTAGTCTTTTCAAGTTAGCTGTTCTAATTTGTTAGATTTTCTTTATTGGTTTACTGATTACTGTTATAGGTAATAATTGAATTGAATTGAATTGAATAGGATTCTAGTCAAATTTGCAGTTCTTCGAAACATGTTTGTATATGATAATGTCCTTATATCACTTCTTGGCAAAGCATTCCACGAAGTCAGGTTAGGAATTCTCATT
The DNA here is from genome assembly GCF_003086295.3 of Arachis hypogaea. NCBI lineage: Eukaryota > Viridiplantae > Streptophyta > Magnoliopsida > Fabales > Fabaceae > Arachis > Arachis hypogaea. Next base: position 131,616,870 of record NC_092055.1, read on the forward strand.
GATGATATGCTAAAAAAAATTGCTTATAAGTCCGTAGTTAAAAGTCTCTTATTTTGCAAATTGTGGACCTTCTATTGAGTAATGGGGGATAAGATTATTCAGACACCATATTTATTTGCTGGCACTCCTCCATGATGGTTCTTTACTTTAATTGCACATCCTTTGTAACCAAAATAAAAGAGCACATTCTCGTGGATAAATATGGACTGGGTTTCAATTATATATATACCTAGTCTGGCCATTTCTAACATCTAGCAACGAAGCAAACTGATATTCAAACAAGTTATTGTTTGAAATGTGCGTCCTACTAGTTTTTTAGACATTCCTTGAGAATATATGATGATCTTGCTCGTTCCTTTGTCACAACTCACATCTTGTTTATTCTCCTTTTATTTTAGGTCCTTATTGAAGACAATTACTTGTGTTGTCTAGGAAAATATACTTATTCTGGTAATATTTTTGTTTTAGTTAGTTGTTAAATGGTATTAATCTTGACTTGAGTGATGCACCTTTTCTTTGATTATTGAAGATTTATTTTGCTGAACTTATATTGAATGATGATTCTCCAACTGTGATGTTGGAAAGAGGATGACATTGATGCCCCAACAAGTGACTTTGGAACATACACAGCTTACTAGTGGATACTCAAGTTTATGAATGTATTAATGTTATATACGATATGGGTTTATAGAATTAACATTACTTTTAATACCAAACATTACTATTAATACCAAGTCATGAATAAAAATGCTCACACAAAAAAGAAAAGAAAGCAGAAAATAGTATCATCAATTGAATTGGAAACCTCAGTACATCATACAGTGATGACTATATAGCATATTCAGCTGAAAACTAAAAGTAACATTAAATGGAAAGACTAAACCCAAATAAAATTGGAATAAAACGGAAAGACCAAGCCTAGATAAAACTGGAATAAGAAAATAAAAGAGCTAAAAATAAAGTAGAGTTATGTTCAACGAAACTAAACTAAAAGCACATCAGACATAATATTCTCTTGCATACCAGATTTCACAAAATCATCTAGCTTTCTCACAAGCAACAAGATCCAAATCATCCTTCCAAAATAGCTTCTTGTTGAGATCAAAATCTTTTACCACAGCTTGAATTTCTGGTGATTCAATTGTAGAGCGAACATATCCTCTCTTAAGGGAAAAATTTGAAATGTGTCGCTCTATAATGATGAATTGTTTTCAACGTGCCCACTCAAACTCAAATGCTAGCTTGTTTGTAACACTTGTCTACATAGATAAAAAATGCAATAATTATATTCAATTTACAGTATTGTATATTGGTGTTAGCAAATAATTTATTTTTAAAAATTACCTTCAGATCCATTAATATAACATCGACATTCTAGTCAGAAGAAATAGTAAAATATAGAAACCCAAACCTTTGCAGATACTGCATGCTAAGTGCATATATCTCCTATAATTTTTCAACCAAACCAATTAACTATAAATAATTATTAAATGATAACATGATGTTAAATTCAATAACAAAACACAAACAGAATATTGAAGATAGCAAATCTCTATACTAGAATCCATAGTAGAGGATGGGATACTAGTGTAGAATACATGTGAGAAGGGAGACTTTTCATAAATATTAGTGTGAGCATTGAGTGCTATCAGTCAAGAATAAACATTAATCTTGTTACACCAAACGACAGAGGCCACATCGAGTGCGTGTTGCAACGAGGAGAATGGAGAAGCAGAAGCCATCTCCTTAGCAAACTCGATACTTCCACGGCATTCAAGTAAGTCACGCTCTTCCATAGTAATCCAGGTTGAGAATTTTCTGCAAGGTTGTGCGAGTAGTGATACTGATATGTTGTCACTTTGCTCAGATATGATTGTCATTTTGTGTGACCTAAATAGTAACAAATTCATTATGATTAAAAAGCATAATTAGTTAATTTTTTATAATTAAGGCAATTATTGAGATTCATATAAACAAATAAAAGATTTGAAAATCATTAGACCAGACTTTTCAGGAGGATATAATTTTGCCTATGAAATTTCTTAAGTTCTTTGCTAGTTGGTTTAGTTATCAATTATAGGATCATATTAATTTTGGGATTAATTATGTACCTAATTTATATAGATTAACTCCAACCGTTAACTCGCCAAATAATATAGCATCTACTCTAACATTTAACTATTTAACTCCAAAAACTAACTCACACACAAACGTAATATATACACACACAATTGTAATATTTTTACATTTTATTAAATAAGTTATTTTATTTACATTGAACCCAAATGTCTCTTGAAAGGTCCTCTTAGATCAAAATTCACTCTTAATGTTCTCCCCAACTTCTCAAAGCCTAAAAAGACAGGAAGAATAAATTATCATTTTTTGTTTCCAGCGACTATTACAAAAGAATTTTGAGAATATTTAAAACACATGAAAATCTTTCCAAGACATAAAAACCATTAATTCTCATTCACTTCACACACCCAAATTCAAATCATGCTCCCTATCAAAGGGAGTTAAACTATACTAACATACAATTTTTACATAAAGAAGTAGCCATCAAAACTAAGAGTTAAAGACAAAATTCAAAACAGAATTAAAAAAAATCTGACGATGAACTTTTGAAACGTAATTAGTTTATAAAATGGTTTCTCAAGGCTTATGAAACGTAATTTAAATAAGCACAATGTATGGCTTTTCTTTCTTCAACATCGAAATGAATTTAATTAATACTTTATAATTAAATTAGTTATTATTCCAATTAATCATAGTTAGTAGTTTCTAAAATGAATTAGAGCTATTCTGTTAAATATAAAATGTACTATTTTTGTACTTTCTTTTATACTCCTTTTATAATTTTAACATTCATTATTAATTAAATCATTCTTTTTCCATCACCAAAGCCTCTAAACTAATTCATATTGTGGAAATAAGTATTGAAATTCTATTTGGCCAGAAAGAACATAAGCAGAAAAAATGTGTATAATAAAAAAAAAAGAAAAGAAAACAGTGAAATTGGACGTATGTAATTTGATCTCTTTTATTACACTACTGTCTGATTTTTAAACCGGTAATGGACAACACAATAACTCTAAAAAACTACTTTTGATAATTATAATCAACTGCATCTAAAATCAGATAATTAGAATATCTAATTAATTTTTTAGTGGCAGCACTGGGAAGTAGAGAGAAAAAACTAACGATCGGACATTGAAAAAGTCTACCATAATAAATTGAATTTATCTGAGGTTAGGGTTTAAATTAAAAAAAGAAGTATAAACTGGTAAAAATATTTTGAAAGGACCGGAGGTAAACACCAAATTAAGCACAGAATTTAAAGATGATCGTTGGGTCTGTGGTAATTGAGAGAGCCTATCTCAAGTTGGTCACGGATATACAATGACATCGTAAAGTTCTACAAAATTTAGCCACATAGATGCAAGACGTTGTAAGTGATTACTACGGTTACAGAAATTTGTCATTATTTGTGGTTTGTGGGTACTTTTCAATTGGTAACTCCTGATGACAGTGACTTAACTTAAAATAACTATTTATTCTAATTAATTTGAAATAAAACTCAATGAGACATGAAGAAATAAGAAAATAATAGAATTTATAAGAGCAGAAAATATAATATATTATAGCTGCCTTATCATTCTATAAACTTTTTTGCTTTAGTGAAAGAGAACAAAGACAGTAAACGAATAAAGAAAGAAATAGAACTGAACGTGTGAATTACATATATTCAAACATCTTGAAACACATATAGTGCCCAGAGATATAAGACAGCGAAAGACTAAATCAGTTAGGAAAGTAGGAGAAACATAACTAACTTTAACGTCAAATTATCCTTTATCATTATATGTCATATCCCTCTCGTATTCTCTTTCAATCCTGTTCGAGTACGTACTCTGTTAGAGTGGATCGCATATATAACCAATAAGAACTGAACATTGTGGTGTCATGAAAAATACTGTTAGGAGAAAAGTAGAGGTTTTGGTCTCCTCATTTTTTAGAAAAAAAATTAATAATAATAAGTTATTAAGTATATAAAATTATTATATATTACACATATATAATTTTATTATTTGTTTAAAAAATATATTTAATATTTAGTTTAATATAAATAAAAGCTCAGTTAATATATTAATAATTTTTAATATTTAAAAATAAATAATAATATAAAAAATCTGAAAAAATATTTTATCGATCACTTTTTGATTAAATAAAATTTTTAAAATTTTAAATATTTAATCCTCTTTTATTATTTTATTTAAAAATTTTCAAATCCAATAAAGTGAATATCTTTTGTTCCTTCGTCCTGCCCTTATGCTATGTGAATCCTCGCTGAAGGCCTGACGCAGCAACTATAGTCCGAGCCTTTAATTTTATCACTTAAAGGTACTCACCCCTCTTCATCTCTTATATAGAATTATGAATCAATAAAACTTAATACTTCTTGACCATGAAGCACTAAAATTTTGTTTCTTTGTGTTAGCATCTCACGTAGACAAGTGGCTGAAAGAAAATTTAGGTGCCGCTTGAGCTAAAACTCATTCTTAACTAGTATACATATATAATTTAAATAATACTTATTTAACAAGTAGAAGAAGAACAAAATAAATAAAGTTTTAAAAAATAAATTAAAATAGTCTATTTATTCTAATAACTTAAAATAAAATTTAATAAGACATGAAGATAGAATAAATCTATGGTTGCTTTAACATTCTAGAATCTTTTTAGCTTGAGTGAAAGAATAAAGATAATAAAAAAAGAAATAGAACTGAATGAATGAATTACAAATACTCAGATGTCTTAAATCCCATATAATGATAGTATTAATTATATATAATTAAGAGATATAAGACTGAAAGACTAAGTCAGCTAGAAAAGAAGAAAGTGAACTTTTATCATTACATATTATATCCCTAATGTATTCTCTTTCAATCATTTTCCAATACGTGACTTGAAAAAGTTAACTTATTTAACAGTTTTCATCCTCTACAACTTGATTACAAGTGCGTACTCTATTAGAACATATTTAAATAATAACTAATAAGAACTAAACATTGTGCATGAAAAAAAAAATAAGGAATAATTTCTGTATGGGTAGAATATGGATGAAACATAAATAAACACACTCATATGGATAGTTAGAGGAGAGAAGCAGAAATGGCATCTTGTAGTTTTAAAGAAAAATACCTTAAAATAAAAAATAATATAACAAAACTGAAATTTATTAATAATTTTTAATTTAAAACATTTAATTTAGTTATAATAAACTTTTGTTAATTAATATACATATGTTTTTTTGTTTATACAGGATATGTTCCATCTCATGACCTCTAAAAAAAGAAAAATTTAAGTGTCGATGGAGATAAAACCCATTAACTAATATACATTTAATCTAAATAATACACTACTTAACAAGTAGAACAAGAACAAAATATAAAGTTCAAGAGAATAATTTAAAATAAAAGTTAACAAAACATAAAGAAATAAGAAAATTTATCTATATTTTTTTAATATCAAATATTCTTTTAATTTTTTAAATTTTTTCAAATATTTTGAATTTCCACAAATCTCCTTAAACATTTTCTTTATCTTCAAATTCATACAAAATAATTGATCCAGATATTTTGTTATTCAAAATCAATTATATTATTCTTATATCTTGTTGCTATGAACTTGGATTGCGAAAAAAGAATGCATAATTTCATGTTCTAATAAATTTTTGGATCTTCAAAATATACAAAATGGAAGTAATACAAACATAGAGAATTATAGCCATCAGAAGCAATGTGATTTGCAAGAAGAATAAGAACAATGGACAATGCATTATTACTGTGACTATAATAAATTAACAGATTCAGAGTTCAAATAATCAAAAAAGATAATTGTCGAATTTTTTGAGTAAAGTAGTGTAATGTTCTAGTTCTTAATATTTAGACTAAATTTTAATTTTATCTTAATATTTAGAATATTATATTTTTATCTTAAATATTTTATTTAATCAATTATGTTTAGATATGTTTGATTTCTAAATTTTCAAATACTAAGACCATAAGTCAAATTAGACCTATTAACTTGAGAACAATATTTTACAAAATTATCTTTAAAGTCATAAAATTCTGGTACATAAAATACAAATGATTATGGACAAGGTTATCGATAAGAATCAAAGTGTGTTTATTAAGGGCCGATTAATAAGTGATAATGTGATGATAGTTCGAGAGTACATTTACTATCAGAAAAACAAAAGAAGTGGTGATTTTGAATGTGCAAGCTTGATATGAGTAAAATTTAGGATCGAATAGAATGGAGATTTATGTGGACAATTATGAAAAAGTATGGGGTTTTTTGATGAATGGATAGATTGGATTAAAGGGTGTGTCACTATGCTTTTTTATTCTGTTACTATGGATGAGTTTTCTCAAGACTTTTTTTTTAAGCCAACAAGAGGACTCTGTCAAGGAGATCATCATTTTCCTCAAATTTTCTATTTTATTCATAAGGTCTTTTCTATCTACTCCACACAAAAAAAAAAAAAAAATAGAAGCAACGGTTCAATGGGCTTAGACTTAACCAAAGGTGTTGCACTATCATCCATCTATTATTTATTGATGACTCTATACTATTTAGTAAAACTAATGATCAGATATCCTAAAACCTATTGTAGTATTACAAGAGTATAGTCAGGTTAGTAGTCAGATTGTTAACCTGAATAAGTTGTCGGTATGGGTGGCAAAGCGGGCTGGCTCGTTCCAACCCGTTCCGCCTCCGCCAACTAAAATGGGTTCAAAATGCTAGTCTGCTTTGATTTATGGCGAATTGGCAGGCCGGCGGACTAGCCCGCTCGACTCTTTTTTGTTTTTGAAAAATAAATTCATTAAAATTAATTAAAAAATATTTAAAAAATTAAATACAAATAAAAAGAGTCAAATTATAATATATTTTTTTTACTATCTTTTCTTTAACTTTTAACTTCAATAAAATTGTTCAAAATAATATTTATCAATAAAACCATCTTTATTTTAAAAAATAAGCCACATAATTTAAGCATATATACGAAATTGTAAAATAAAATAAATAAAGTTAATAACTAAAAGAAGAATAAAAATAAAAAATAAAAAAAGTATTTAAAATTATATAATTATTAATTTTGTAGTAATAATCACTCTTTTATTTAATAAAAAAAAGAAAAAATAAAAATCCTTGGCCCGGCGGGATAGCCTACCCCGCCCCGCCCCGCCAAAACCTGCAAATTTAGCGGTGCGGGTTCGGCGGATTTTTTTAATTTGGCGGGTTCCAAAATCTAGTCCGACCTGCCTTTTTTAGCGAGTTCAGCAGATCGGCCCGACGGGTTCGACCCGTTTTGCCACCCCTAGTCGTCGGTGTTCTTCAGCCAAAATACCCCCGAACATATCTGGTTGATCCTAGCTCTCTCCTACAAATTTTTCATGTTAGTTCTCAAGATAAATATCTTGGTCTCGGGATTGTTAACAGATAGACACAAGACACATTCAAGCATGGAAACGATCAATGCTGTCCATGAGAGGAAGGCAAATTCAAATTAAAGCAATCGGTACTGTCATTCTTATTTATACATTAAGTTGCTTTAAAATTCCTAATATTATTACTGTTAGATTTTTTGTTGGATTAAATTCGACGGTATAAACCTCACTGGTAACTGTTTACCATCATATTTTGCTGTGCACTGATAACTTGCGGCGGATTTAGCGGAAAAAAATTGATTTTGAGCTAGGAATATCTGTTGTCAGTTATCGGCGAATTTTTTCCGATGGTAACTTTGGCGCCAGACATTGAGACTTCGCGCCCGTTTATCATTGGATTGTCGAATGGTAAATCTGACAGAAATTATTTTTCTATTTTTTAAAAAAAAAATAACCTGGATGATCGTTATCGTTGGAGAATTCCGCCGGTAAATCCGATAGTAAAAATATTTTTTTCCCATCAGTTTATAATGGACTCCAATAGTAAATAATTAATAGGAATAGAAACAATGAAGGAATAAAATATGATTAAACTAATTTATCTGAAAACAATGATTTATATATGATGTGAAATATCAAATATAGAGAGTAAAAATAGAAAATGAATAAAATACTGCTAAACTAATCAAAACAAGGCCTGCTCATAGTGATACATCAACCTAATTAAGAAATACATAAGATAGAACTAAGGCTAGTGTGCGCTATAGTTAACCTTATTCAGATTCATTATCTTCTTCCTCCGGTTCATCATCCTCCTCTTCCGAGGTAATTTTGTGATTATCGAACTCGTTCTTCTTTTTCTTCTTCTTCATCTCTATCGACCCCCTCTTTTTCTTGAAGATCGTCGTTCTCTAGTGGTAGTGTGTCATTATCTACCCTAAGGTCAATGATGTTATCATCCATAACATTCAACCTAAGGGTGATTGGATCACCGGTATCAACCACCATTTTCGAAGAAGTTGGGTCATCAATTTGGCAAGGTTCCTGACCCTCTGTCCTATCAGACTCGATGCGACCTCTTGGCTTAGTCTTTACCATAACCACCCAACTAGACTTGCATGACTCCGAATAAGACAAATAGTATACCTATCATGTATTCTGAGATAGAATAAAAGGATCATAGTGCCTATATTTTTTTGTCACATTTACTTCAGTGATATTGTAGTTCATGTGCTTTTGTATTTCTTGTTGCGAACTTGGATTATACCATTCACATTTAAACACGCATACCTTGTACGTAGTGCGACAGAAAAACTGTAACTGAATTATATGGTGTAACACACCATACCAATCAGAATGACTACTGTCGGCATCCCCACGAACCCAGAATCCGGTGTTATCTGTTTTCTTTCCCACCGACCATTGTAAAGAATGGAACTGATATCCATTAACATTGTATATCGGGTAACTTGTGCCCTTATTCATTGGGCCCTAACTAAATACAACTAGTTTCCAATGTGTTGTGTCAGTTAGATGCACTCTGACGTATTCTCTGAACCAATGTAAAAAATTGTTCAGAGATGTATCAGGATTTATTTCTTGAAAAAACCTATGATACAATAGGATAAATAAAAAAATTTTAGTGTACCAAAGTTTTGATTAGATGAAAAAGTTATTTTCTTAATTACTAATTGCAATATTTACAAAGACTTAAAAAATTCACCTCAGGTAGGGTGAAACCTGATCACAGTTAAGCAACACATGTAGATGTATGTGCGCCATCGATTTCCTATTTCTCTAACCAATATTCACTACCCGCGCCCATTGCAACTCCCTCCGGAATAAATATTAGATAGGTTGGTACACATGACGAAGTTTCTGCTCTCTCATCATTTCTTCTAACTCTTGTTCCACGTGACTCAACATGAGGCTCAAAATAGAATGAGTAAAATACGAATGTCTCTTTAGCTAAGAATGTTTCACAGATGCTATCCTCAATTCGAGCTCTGTTCTTCACGGTGCACTTGAATGACCTAATCATCCACTCAAAAGGATACATCCACCTAAATTGGACCGGCCCACACACTCTTGCTTTGTATAACAGTTGGATTGCTAGGTGTTCCATAACATCAAAAAACTCTAGCAAAAATATCCTTTCTAATTTACAAAGTATGACGGGGATGTTCTTCTCCATTACTGTGAGATCATTAATGCTAAGTTTCGTGGCATATAACTCCTTAATAAACTCACTTATTTTTGTGAGAGGTTTTTAGATGTTGGTAGGAAATTCTCTAAACGTGACAGGAAGTAATGACTCCATAAAGACATGACAATTATGACCCTTCAATCCAGCAAGCTTACCTTGTGAGATATTTGCACACCTACCCAAGTTAGAGGCATAACCATTGGAGAACCTCAATCCCCTAATTCACCTACAAACATTTCTTCCTTGGTCCTTTGTTAGAGCAAACACCGCTTTTGGTTTATCCCACCAGCCGTTCTCAAGTCTCTTTAAACTCGTATATGGCTGCCTGCAAATATCCACCAAGTCTAACCTTATATTATCGTTATCCTTTGTACGCTCATCGTCCATTACCGTATGCATGATATTATCAAACACATTTTTTTCAATATGTATCACATCAAGACAATGACAAACCAAGTTATCTTTCTAATAAGGCAACTGCCAAAATATACTATATTTCGTCCAATTATGCTCCCTACTATATCCCGGAGGTCTCAACCCTACCCCGTTATCAACGATCATTGGGATTTAACTAATATGATGTCAAACTTGCAAACCACTCAACCTCATGGTGCCCTTTCTTGTTCAGTTTTATTCTTCCTAAACGGGTTCTTGTTATGCCGAAAAGGATAATCAATATCGAGGAACCTTCGATGACAATCAAACCACGAATTCTTACTCTCATTCGTCAACCAAAATGCTTTCGTATCCTCTATACAAATGGGACACGACATTCTGCCCTAAGTGGACCAACCTGATAACATTTCATATGCAGGAAAGTCGTTAATAGTCCACATAAATGCAGCATGTAGTTGGAAGTTTGTCATCGTTGGAATATCATATATTTCTGCACCATGAATCCCAACTTGATCAACTCATCCACCAAGGATTGCAAGAAGACATATATTTTGGCCTTCGGGTTGCTCGTACCAGATATAATACAAGTTTGAAACACGTATGGGTCCTTCATACACATTCGGGAGATAGGTTAGAAGGAGTAACCACAACAGGCCAACAAGAGTACCCGTTACCGAAGTTAGAATTCGGTTCAAACCCATTCGAGAACAAAGCTAATCTAATGTTTCTAGGCTCGCTCGCAAATGTAGGGTGGACCCGATCAAAGTTCTTCCAAGCATCTCTGTGTGACGGATGGGTCATAACATCATCATCTTTCTTGTTGTTACTATGCTAGGTTATGGGAGGGGAAGAACTTATCGATGCATACAATCGTTTTAACCTAGGAATTTGGGGCAAGTAGTGGATCCGTTTGTTTGAAATTCTCTTTTTCCACCATTTACCAATCCGTTCTCTCTTGACCTAAAACCTCGGTGTATCACAAAATCTACAAATAGTTAGGTCTACGACTGCCTTATAATACAACATACAACCATTCAAACAACAATTGATTTTCACCGAGAGATGTCAGTAGTCCCAACAGGTACTAATTCGTTGCAAAGGGTGGCTCACTGATCAAAAGACTCTTGGGTATGATTTGACTCAAACTTAATAGTCATTATTCTAACACAGGCAGATAGTTTTGAATGAGCGCACCCATCAAATAAAGGTTTCGTAGTAGATTCTAGCAGATGATAAAATCTCTTTATCTCTGGGTTAGGCTCTTGCTCAGCATCTTCCATATCGGTAACACCAATTGCATCAGACACCATTTTATTGTATCTTTCTTAATTACCCTCCCAATTCATTTCTTCCATATTTAGTTCTCTAACCACCCGAGCTCACATTGATCGACCCATAGGCCTATTGGAATTCGAGGCAGACCGGTTGATTCCCTTTTTATCTACTTCTCCATATTATGTCCACATCTCATACCCATCTTAACCACTTAGTCAGTTGACACTTATAGCACGGACACCTAGAAAACCCTTGGGTCATTAACGGTTCCATGTTGAAGAAAAATGCAACAAACTTGTCAACTGCCTCAAAGAACTCGGGTTTTAACCCACCCAGTCCACCATTATCCCTATCATACATCCACAGACAATGACTTGGAATCATTTTGCCACATACACCCTAGAATTTAACCAACAATACAACTTATTAAAATTTTTAGAAAATTTTACAGAATTTCTTCTATAATTAGAATCTCCCACCAAGTCCAATTATTATTTTTTCACAAACCGAACATGTTTTAAACAATTTAATTAAAAATTTGGCTAAACTTTTACTTAATTAAGAGATATCCACCAAATAAATTTATCATTTTTACACAAATAAGAACAAACACGCATTCAATAAAACAATAAATCCTAACCGTTCTAGTGCGCAACCCCTTATTACTCTCCAATTTTCCAGCAAACAAGGGTTTTGAGAAGGTGCCACTACGCAACCTTTTTCCACTTCCGTCCTAACACTCTATCATAGGAAAAGTAAGTCCGGCATAAAACTTAAGTAATTTATTATACTCAAAGATTGAAAACCAACTTGTTATATGACTGCACAGACTACAAAAGATGCGAACTCCAATTGATCCCAGAGAAAATAGCACCATCCTAATAAAAAAAAGGATAACTTATTAAATTCACAAAGTAAAACTAATTCAAAAACTAATTTGAAAGAAATAAATATAACTCAACACTACAATTAGCTAAAATCTAATTCTAATTTCACCAAATTAACAACTTCCATACCAAAAGTGAATGATATAATAACAAACTTATCTTATAATAGTTCTAGCACTCTTAATTTTACCCAACCTAACCTATCCTAATATTATTTCATTTATAATTACACTAAATTATCTTAACAAACCCTAATCACACACTTCATTAAACAAGTTTAATAAGGAATTGAATAAAATACTTAACAAAATCCTAAACTCACAAAAAAATCTGGAAAAATAAAAAGACTATAAAAAAATTACCTCTGATGGTGAATGTATGATGGTGTCAGGAGGTGTCAGTGATGGTGACAAGGTGACTTCCTCCGATCAGAACAGACACCAACAATGGCGGTGGTGGCAACATCTCCACCAACAATGAGGACGACGTGCAGCGGCGGCGATAGCGGTAGCTTCCAGGTGGTGGCGACAACTTGGCGATGATGGCAGCTTCAGAGAGATGACAGAGAGGAAAAGCAAAGAGAGAGAGAGAGAGAGAGAGAGAGAGAGAGTTCACAAAATTGAGCGGGAACGGTTTCGCGTTTGAATTTTATCTTAATTTTATCGTCAGATTTACCGGTGAAAAAATTTGACGGTAAATTGTTCACTGTCTTCTATACACAACATTTCACTAAATCCTATTACCGTAAAATATTTGCCATAAAATTCTATGCTAAATATGGCGCTAATGATAGAAAGTTTCGCGCCATTGATTACCGTTGGATTTGGTAACGAAATTACTAATCCGACGGTAATTTTTTGTCGGTCAAATTTTTAGTCCTAACTGTCGAAAAATCTAACACTAAATTCGATGATAACGTCCGATGTTAAATTCGACGATAAATCTGACGGTATTCAGCATTTTTGTTGTAGTGGGATTGCGTGGGACACTCTATGTTGCGATAAAACTAAAGAGGATTGAGCTTTAAACACCTTAATGCATTCAACTTAGCTGAAAAAACAAAGTTAAAAACTAATTTCTAGGACTAACTCTCTGTTTATAAAGTACTCAGAGGCAAGTACTTTCCCTCCTCATCATTTATGAAAGCTCAGCCAGAAACTAATCCATTCTAGAAATGGAGAAGTATCTTGAATGGTCACAAAGTTCTAGAAAAATGTCTCAAATGGTAAATAGGCAAGGGTAATTTAATTCCTATTTTTAAAGAAGTATGGGGTGATAATACAGGTATAATCTAGAAACCTCAATCTTTGTCTCTCAACCAGAATTTTCAATAGGTTTCACAATTATTTCAGATTAATGGTTACTGAAATTCATCACTTATTAACGCCTACTCCCCCTCATGTGGCTCAAAATATAGTCATCACTAGAAGAAATTCATCCTTAGACAAGTTAATATGAAGTAAAAAAAGAGTAGTTGTTATTCTGTGAATTCCAGTTACACAGTTGCATTCAGATTTTTCTACACCCTAATAAAATTTCTCCTAAATGTTTTCACCCAGAAAATGATTTGAAAGTCAATTGGGTCAATTATAGTCCCAATAAAAGTTAAGCTCTTCGTTTGGAGAGCTATCTATAGAGGCCTTATGGTGAATCAACGTCTCCAAACTAGATTCCTCAATCTCTCATCTATCTGTCCTAAATGCAAGAATGTCTCAGAATCAGCCATGCACTGCTTAATTAATTGTCCACGGGAAACAAAAGTTTGGCAAGAACTGAGAGTAATGAACTTAATTACTGCAAGATCGGCACTCTAGTGGTAGTGTAAGAGTACAGTGTTATGCCCTGAAGAAAATCCACAATTGTAGTAGCCTTGTGAAAGATCTGGCTTAGTCGTAATCAATTGGTCTTTGAGAACAAGGAAATGTAGCCACAAGAAACCATTGCAGCAATGAGAAGCTTTGCTGCTGAACTTTTCAATGTTCTTCTCCAAGAATGAACTTCTTTGCTTACATTTTTTTATTTTAATGTTTCTTTCTTTGATGTATTCCTTTGGTATTTACCACTTCTCATTGTCATTGTACAATTTGGATCACTTATTTTTTCCAGAAAACAATAAATTATTCCTGGAGTTAAATCTCAATTTGACTTCTGAATTTTGGGCCGATACTCAGAATGACTCCCACAATTTCGTTGGCCCTAATTAAAACCCCAAATTTGCAATCATGGCTCTTGCTTGTCCCTGCGATCATTTTCGTCACCACAATGCTGATTTGGCACAATTACATGACATGGTGGACACTACTTAAACGATGGCGTATTGGTTTCGCGCCCAAACCCTATGGAAACCACGTCGTTTCTGTTTTTTGTGGGTTAAAACTCTCTTTCTTCTCACTACGACGATCATAAGTTGCAAAACATCAAGAAAACCCTTACACTTCTTTTTCTTCTTCTTCTTCTTCCTCGTTCTCCCTGATGCGTTGCTGCGAAATCCAAAAGAGCTCCTTCTAGCCATTTTGGAAATCTATGCGAACTTTGGAGTTTTGACAAGAGTGAAGCAACCACAAGCACAAAACTATATTGTTCATATAGAGGTTAGTTACGAAACCCAAAGCAATGAACATAGCAATGGGTTTTGTAACTAACCTCTGTATGAACAATATAGTTTTGTGCTTGTGGTTTCTTCACTCTTGCCAAAACCCCCAAGTTCGCATAGATTTCTAGAATGGCTAGAAGGAGCTCTTTTGGATTTCACAGCAACTCATCAAGGAGAATGAGGAACAATATAGTTTTGTGCTTGTGTAAGGGTTTTCTTAATGTTTTGCAACTTATGATCGTCGTAGTGAGAAGAAAGAGAGTTTTAATCCACAAAAAACTGAAACGACGTGGTTTTCATAGGGTTTGGGTGCGAAACTAATACGTCGTCGTTTAAGAAGTGTCCACTGTGTCATGTAATTGCGCCAGATCAGTATTCCGGTGACGGAGATGATCGCAGGGGCAAGTCGGAGCCACGATTATAAATTTGGGGGTTCTAATTAGGGCCAACAAAATTATGGGGTCATTCTGAGTATCGGGCCAAATTTCAGGGGTCAAATTGAGACTTAACTCAATATTTTCGCCTTTGAAAAAAATAAATATTTTATTTAATTTTATTTAATTTTATTTTAGTCTTTTGGTTAAAATTAAAAATTTTTTATTTCTTCAAAAAATATTTTTTATTATTGTTTTTTGTTTTTTAATTATTCTGTCATTTTCACTCTCAAATCACAATAATCACAATCATAACCACTGCAATTACGATTTTTGTCATTATCTAAAAAAAGTCATAGACGAGAAAAGAGTATTTTAGAAGAAAACATTTTGATTTTGACCAAAGAACTAAAATAGGACGAAATAAGATGTTGAAATAAAAATAAGACATTTTAAATATTACGGACAAAATTAGGACTAAACCTAAATGTTATGAACTAAAATAGTATTTTATCCAATTTTTTTATCACAACAATATGAGAAATAAAAGTACAATACTATAAAAACAACTTAAATAAAATGAGAGCTTGATTAGTTATTTTATTAGTTCCTATAGTTTTATAAATTTGTAATTGGGTTTCTATAATTTTTTTTCTTTTAATTAGGTCATTACACTATTTTTAATTTTGCAATTAGATTTTTGACCGTATAAAATTGTTAGAGTTAACGGAATATTTTTTTGCAAATTGAAGATACCTACAATTAAGAATCTAATTAAATCTTTAATCACATATTTTTAAAAAAATATTTCATTAATTTTAATATTTTTGACACACAAAAATCTAATTATAAAATTAAAATAATATAAAAACTTAATTAAAAAAACTTAAAAATCTAATTATAAATTTAGTAAAATAATAGAAACTAACAAAATAATAAAACCTTTATTAAATCAGGAGTATTATATTTTCACAACTTCAATAAAAATATCGATTAAATGAGGCCCTCTTATGTGCAAATAGGGATCTTCTAAATAATCTTTTCCAAATATAAATACCAGAGACTTATTTTTCCTGGCACATGCATTATGCATATCATTATCGAAACTTAGAAACCAAGCAGCGACTTCTTTTAACTTTTTATTTTTATTTTTATTTTGCCCACCTTTAATCAATCTTTAATTTGTTTCCCATTATCCTTTTCCTTAGCAAAAATGTGAAGGAAAACAATAAAGCTGAAGCATCTAATAAGTATCTAACTGTACATGATGGAAACAAGAGAGAGGAATGAGTATAACAGAGTGGTTGCATTGCTTATTACTAGCATCTATATAGTGGGTGTGTGGGGGGCTATTTGAAATCGCAAAAATGGACACTTGCTAGTTCTTATCTCCAATGTTAGTGAATGCACTCACAAAAGAACACTTTATTATGGCCTTTCAACTCCTCAAGTGCTTATGGGGGAAAACAAATTAGGGGGCTCCCCCTTTTAAGTAGTCACAAATAATAATAGGTTTAATTATTTTGTTACTCCTTATAATTTTACTAAATTTTTAATTAGATTTTTATATATATATTTTTTTAATTGAATCTCTACATTACTTTTAATTTTGTAACTACGTCCTTTTTATGTTAAAAATGTTTAAATTAACATAATATTTTTATCAAAATACATGCGGTCAAAAATTTAATTAAGTTTTTAATTATAAATATCTTCAATTTGCAAAAAAAATATTCAATTAACTCTAATATTTTTTATACTAAGAAGGACTTAATTACAAAATTAAAGCAGTGTAGGAACTCAATTGAAAGGAAAAAAAAGTATAAGGACCTAATTAAAATTTGATGAAACTATAAGGACTAATAGAGTAATTAAACAATAATAATAATAATAATAATAATAATAATAATAATAATAATAATAATAATAATAATAATAATAATAAAAGAGTTTAATTTTGATGTATTAATAATGTACAATATTTTATACAATCATCTAATTAACTATATCTATTCTTTTATATGACTATTTATACAACCAATATAAAAAGATAATTCTTTTTATTAATATACCGTTACGTAATCTGATACATGTATAAATTTTTTATATTGATAGTGTATCAAAATTAAATTAACAATAACAGTAATAATAATTGCATAATTATTAGTTTTTTGGGTGTATACTTTACACATTTTTTAAATTTTAATTTTAAAATAGATAGAAAAAGTAGATAAATGAAAAACTAAATAAACTTATAATCATTTTAATTTTACGGAAATAAAATAAGTGTGCAAGAAAAAGAAAAACTATTAAACGTGCAGATATCAATTTTCTTAAAAGAAAGGGACAAGACTAGACATGAAATTGATTACCATGTCTTTAATATGAGGAATGCTTAGGTGTTTTGGACTCTTACAATGAATGAATGCGATGTCACTTTAGTTATGTTGCTGATCATTTGTTTGTGAAAGTTGGCTTTCACATGAATTTGATTATTTTGGCTTTAACATATGTAGATACAGTAATATTATGAACACAATAATTTAAGTTTGTTTTATTCAATTTACTATATATATATATATATATATATATATATATATATATATATATATATATATATATATATATATATTACGTTAAATATTACTTAATTATATATTTTAGTGATAATTAAAAAATATAAAATAAAATAACTTTAAATTATTTTTAGCTAATTTCTAATATCTTTCACACATTTCTTATGTATATATTCTTTATTGGAATGTACCAATAATGTAGTTATCTTTCAAACATTTCTTATGGCTATGTTTATTTATGAATACAAGATAATGAGATAGAGATACAAAGATACAAAATTATATTTGACAGATAAAATATAAATATAAAAAAATACTATATATCTAGAGAAATATTAATAAGAGATAATTTATTTTTTATTATATTTATCATATTTTTATAATGATATTTTTTATTATTATATTTTTTTAATTTTTTAATAAAAAATAAATAAATTAAATTTTTTATAATTTATTTTAATTTATTATCAAATAAAATATAAAAATATTATTTTTTTGTATCTTTATCTTCTGTTTTATTCATTTCTTTATCTTGTTCTATTTTTAGAATCAAACGTACCCTTAGACACACAACTAGGCACTAAATTAGAAAAGAATTGTAAGCTTTTCCATTATGAAGGACTAATTGGAGTTATTGTTGAACCACAATATCCACTACAATGGTAATTGTTTGAGTTATTTAGGCATTATGGTCCCCCATATTCAATTTTTTGGGAGTGTAAATGTGTAATAGGTTTGTGACCAAATTATTTTTTTTTTTGGTGTCTTTATGACCAAATTATTGCCTACCAAAATATGAACTTGGATGGATTAGAAATTATGAACGGTTAACTTTTAATAAACGAATATCCAGGAGTTAATACTTAATTACCTAAAAAGAAGTTGCTAATTATATTTTTTATAAAAAAAAAATAATTGACATATATATTATTAAAATTTTTTATATCTCTTATACATATAATAGCTAAAATTTTTTATTTAAATTTTAAAATATTCTACGATTACGATTTTAAAAAAAGTTAAATAATTGAGAGAGAGAGAGAGAGAGACTTTAATAAAGAAAATTAAATAATTGACAAGATGGTAAAACATGTATGAATAAAATAATATTACTCCTGAAATAGTAATGATATATGCATATTCAACGATAGAAAAGGAAGTATGGAAGCATTGGGAAGTTTGATTTTATATCATGTAAAATGAAGCTCCACTCACTCACTCACTAAAATAGTAGAATATATTGAGAAACAAGACAAATAGTAACCCCTCATATTTGAAAGAGAAGATCCTTTTGAAAAGTAAATTAAAGAAAGAAAAGTAAGAAGATACATCACAAACTAACCGCACTAATATTGGGACACTATAATTCCAATTTCCATCACCTCCCCCATCCACAGTTCTATGAAATTAAAAACAAACACAACAAAAGCGGTGTACCTTATTACCTGGTACATCTTACATGCTTTTACAATATATTTAATCCAAAAATATTTATTTTTGTATTTATAAATATAATTTGGATAAAAAAATCTCCTAAGAGCATTGTTTAAAGAATCAAATAAAAAATTTTAATTTTTCGAAGAACATTCAATATGTAGAAAATTTTATAAGTTAACATTTAATTTACATTTTCTAACCAAAGTTTTTATTTATAATATTTTTAACAAAGATATTTGTTAACAAGACTTTTATAAATATAATAAAAAATTGTAAATATTTAAAATATGTATTAAACAGCTTTAAAAATATATATATGGATTTATAATAATACAGAGTTATGGGAGAAAGTGAATGGGGGAGCATGCACGCTTGCAAATTCATCATGTCCCACACACTGTGTTAATGGGTTATGATCCCTACTTGTGACTTATGATTTTGTCCTTGGAGATTCCAGAGCCCAGACATGTGGACAACTCAATTAGTTTTATTTTTGACTTGTTCATCATGCATGTGTGATAATTTTGTTACAATAAATTATATAATATCTAAATATTTAAAATATTTTTTATGTAATGCCCAAAAAATTATGTATTAAATAAATTAATTAAAATTTATGTCTTTAATTTGCAAAATAAATTATTCCTTTATTTAACAATTCGGAAGATTGATTTATTAGAATGATAATTTATTTTTCTTTTGTTAAAACAATTACATGAATGGAAGAGGAAAAAAAATCGTAATAATTGCTGCTGGCCATCAATTATATAGCACATTTTTCAAATGATATATATATATATATATATATATATATATATAATTTATCAAAGTATAGATCAATTTGAGTTGATATTATATTTGATACTATTGAGTTCTATTCTCATATGAATTCAACTTATTAAGTCAAATTAATTTATTAACAGACTCTAAATCCTTGTGATTAGGGATGGAAGTGGACCGGACTACTCGACAGGAACTTATGACTCGGTTTGTTTTAGATTTGGTTCGATTCAGCTCATTTTATTAAACATATTATGCTTGAGTTTTTTGTAAAACCTATTTGTTATTAAAGACCGGGTTATAGGCTTTATAAAAAACCTACAAAGCTTGTTTTGCCGGCTCGTTCATCAAAATATTTTTTTTGAAAAAATAAGTTATTTTTAATTTAGACTTTCAACTATTCACTTATATTAAATATAAAACAAAACTAAAAAAATCAATAGTCAATACTAATTAAAATAGTAGTTTTTTGTTGAAAAAAAGTTTGCAGATTATAACTATGGTTATAATATGTGATTAAGGATTGATCTATAAATAATTTTTTTTACAAATTATGAATAAATTTTAGAATTTATTTAATACCCATTAATTTTTTTTTTAAGTTTATTGTTTTTTAAATTCTAATTCACGAAACAGGCTTTTCAAATAGACTTGTGAGCTTGTCGAATTTTAAATAAGTCAGGCTTGAGCTTGAAAAAAGAGCCTATAAAAAATAATAGATTTAAGCTTGGGTCGTCTATTTACAATATACATCAGACTCGTCAAAATTAAAATTTAGTACCGCTCAACCTATTTCCACCCTTATTTGTGATTTAAGTTTTAAGACCAAAACAGTACATAGTTACATACTCAAATTGAAACCAAACTATGCTTTAATAAATTTATAAAACCTTAAAATTGATTGGAAGAGATATACATAAATAGTTATATATATTTTACATATTTTTCATTTAAGAATTACTTTTTTTTTTGTTTAATTTACATAAATTTTTGTGTAGTTTTTTATTTGTCTTATATTAGAATTTTTTTTATGAATAATAATCAAATTTTAAATTTGCTAATTATAAAAATTTTGATATTATATCATAAAATTATTTATTTTAAAAATTTAATTAAATTATATTATAAGTCTTACCTTTTTTAAAAATAATATCTTTATAATATTTATATATATGTGAGACATTTTTTATTCTTTAAATTAGCTTTTAAAATTAAAATAAACCTACTTAATTCAAGAATAATATCATAATAGATTTAAATTGTTAAATTATCCGAGTTACAAATGTTCACATTCTAGATAGTCATTTCTTAACTATTGTGTCTCTTGAGCTAGTTTTTAGCTTTGTGACTTATATTCAAAAATAAGTAATGCATTAAGAATAAATTATTATTTGTACCCATGAAAATTCTAAACGCTGACAAATGTAATCACAAAATAATAAAATTGAAGTTGTATCTATAAAAGATTGGCTCTATACAACAAAACTATTTAAACTTTAAAAAATTACCTAAAAATCTCTCTCTCTCTCTCTCTCTCTCTCTCTCTCTCTCTCTCTCTCTCTCTCTCTCTCTCTCTCTCTCTCTCTCTCTCTCTCTCTCTCTCTCTCTCTCCAAATCAACCCCACCACAACCAATTCCGATTTAGTTTCCTAACTTTAGCAGCGCCTGATGACAAAAAAGAAAGAAACCATCTATCCAGCGCAATGGGAGGGAGGAGTCGAGCTACCTCGAGTAGGATGCGACTGTAGTGAAGAATTGAACCCACCTTGGTGCGGCGCGAAGGTAATGAGAAATCGAATCCACCTTAGCTTTGAAATTATTGGTGAAACTTGTTCTTTTCTCTTAAATTGTTTCGGTTGTGGGTGGATTTGGGCGGTTTGAATTTTTTTTCGTGTACTGTGATTAAAGAATAGAAAATGAGGATGAGTTGCGAAGGATGTTAAAGTCTGCACAGGCACTTACTAATGATAGTGAAATTGTATGACTGTTGTTGGAGATGAAGAGGGTGAAAGTGGGATCGAGAAAGTAATAGTGATGATATCACAGTTAATGTTGAGGTGAGGACTAGGCTATATATGGTGGTTGGGGATGGGGGAGGCTGCGGTGTGGATGGCGGCGACAAAAATGTGGGTCATGATTGGTGATTGCTGGAAAAAAGGGATAGTAGGAGGATGAGAGAGAGAAAGAGGGGGTGGGAGGGAGGGAGAGATGGTGAAAAGAAAGGTAATTTATGATTTTTGGTTATTTTTTTTGGATTTAGATAGTTTTATGGTACGAACCCAATTTTTTATAGGTATAATTTCAATTTCGTTATTTTTTAAGTAAATTTATCTGCATTTAAAATTTTTGTGAGTACAAATGTTAATTTATTTTAACATTAAATATTTATTTTCATGCCAAATTGCAACTTCTAAAAAAGACAAAATATCTGTGTTAACTTCTCTTAGTGATGCTATGATTACTCATATTACCATTTACAAAAATTGTCCCAATTGTTTATATGATAATAATTTGAACAGATGTCCAATTGAATTTAATTATCGAACATGAGTCAGGCAAATAAATCATAGTCACAGCAAGTGAGAATGGTTGATAGAATCCTACTTTTTCTTTATTAATTTCCTCTTTTTGGGACACAATCTTTTTTAAGCAACTAAGACCACTCAACACAAATTTTGAAAGTATGAGAGATAAGAACTGGGTTTAATCAATCCAGTAATGATTTAGAGTTATGATGTAACATTCATGATAAAGTGGAAAAGAGTGGGAAGACAAAAAAAAATAATAAAAAAGTAAATTATGGTAGTTTATGTATGATGAGAAAAAAAATACTTAAAATCTTTTTTCTTTTATATATACAACCAGTCAAATTAATAATAGAAAGAGACAATAGAATTGTGTAAAAATTTAATAAAATAAATTATATTTTTTATTATTTCTTTTGTGCATGTCTTGCGAGTAAAAACACTTTTTAAAAAAATAGCAAGCTACAATTTCATGAAAGCTATACTGAGGGATTTGGTGTCTTAATGAGTTCAATTATTTGCTTGGTTTGTTCTAGTTAGACTATTAACACTCACCAGAGATTGAATAGATTATATGTTATTTAATAGAATAATTATTGTCTATGTCTTATGTAAGAAAAATGTTAAAAATATGAGGCCTGCTACACATACAAGCCTTTTTGGTTTACAAGTTATACAAGTTGCTCCAAATTCAAGAAAAAAACACGCGCTCCTTCAACAACACGTTCACTCTTCGTCTTCTTTCTCAATCAAAACGCAAACCATCAAGAAAAAAACACGCGCCCATTCCACAACACGTTCACTCTTCCTCTTTTTCCTCAATCAAAACGTAAACCATCAAGATTCAAGGGACATTTAAAACAAACTACTACGATTCTGCAGAAATGTTCCAACTCCTCGCGAAAAGTAGAAGAAATCAAGAAGAAAATATATAAATCTCTATCAAAAATCACCAGAAAAAAAAACATTATTCAAGGTACTGTTTTATTGTTCTTCTAGGTTTTTCTTCTAGATTGTCTCAGCCATGTGCCTCATCCTTAACCAGCAAAACATTAAAAGATTTCAAAAAGAAATATACTGTCTCCCCCTGTTTTGGGTGTATTTCTTAAATCCTTTGGGTATATTTCTGTAATCCTTTGGGTGTATTTCTATAACCGTTTGGGTGTATTTCTGTAATCCTTTCTGTAACCGTTTGGGTGTATTTCTGTAACCGTTTGAGTGTATTTCTGTAATTGTTTGGGTGTATTTATGTAATCGTTTGGGTGTATTTCTGAAGTTCCATTATCTTCGAAACGATTTCAAAGCTTGATTTCAGAAACCATGAAAATCGAAAAAAAATGAAGCAAAGAGAGAACGCATGAAGGAGATCCAACAAATTTGGCAAGAAACTCGAAAAAAGAAATGAAATCTTTTGAAAAATGGAAGTTATATATTTGTGCGTAAATTGATTTGAATTGATTTAAAATTATGTTAAAAAAGCACGTAACAAGCAGCGCGTTTAATGGGTGGGTTTCGTTCAGACTTGTAAAACTTGTAAATGCAAAAATACTTGTATGTAGAGATTAATCCTAAAAATATTTATTATTTATTTTTCAATTATCAATTTGCTTATTAGGTGTGGTGTATTTTAGTAAATTTCAATTTATTTCAGATACAATTAAATAACACTCTAAGAATTGGATGAGAGTATCTAGTAGAAAGAAAGAACAAAAAAAGTAATTAATTGAGTGTTTTTTATCATTTGAAATATTTGGTTGGAAAAAAATGAGAGAAATTTTCAAAGCAAAAAAATTAGGTGTATCCAAAATTAATCACAAATCGTTCTAAAATTTTAAGAAATAGAGTAGTGTTAATTCCTTTAGGTAGCGTTTGGTGGAAAGACAGAGACAGAAAGACTAAGACTGAGAGACAGAGACTAAGAGACAGAGATTGAAATAAATTTCAATATTCTGTTTGGTGCAAAGTGGGAGACAAAAATTAAAACAAGAATAAAATTCTAATTTAATTTGTACAAATGATAAAATTGAAATTAATTAATTAAAATGAAGGTATTTTAGGTATAAAATGTTATTAAAGTTTCAGTCTCTATCTCTAAAAATTTTAGTCCCCTGTGTCCCTACTTTTTGGAGGTATTGAAATACTGAAATTTTGGGGACAAAGACAGAAATTTTAGTACCAGTCTCTGAACCAACAAACATGATACTGAGTCTCAGTCTCTCAATCTCTGTCTCAGTACCTCAAAACAAACGCTACCTTAGTTATTAATGGCAATATCAGATACAATAACAGACTTCGTCTTTTTTTTCTATTTTAATTTTGTTTTGTTTTGTTTCCATAATTGTAAAAATCGGACTGTACAGATCAATTCAATTAGAAAACTAGTGAATCAAACCTTGAACTGATCCAAATTAATATTCTAACTGTTTAAGGAAACAAATTGGTAAGCCCAACGTGGCCGATCAAAATCGACACTTGAATCGAACCGGTCAACCTGCGTGATCAATTAGTCAATCCACGTGCTGATGATGTCTGACGTTAGCCTGCAAGGTTAAGGAAATTTCAACAAGCTTGCAACATGTGGGACTCAAACTTTGCAATTCAAGTATGAAGACTAAGCTCACAACTACTATACCAATCTCTACTAAAAAATAGTAAAATAACTACGGATATTACCTGCTTTTTTTTTTTGCAGAAATTTGTTGCAAATTTTGCAACTATTTTTTGCACCAGAAGGCGAGAAATATTACTCGCAAATTGTTACTATGAAAAATTTGCAAGTAAATATTCGCAGTAAAATTTGTAGCTAATTTTGGCAACAAGTTTGAGTCATGTCAAATTCGCAGCAAAATCTGCAGCAACAAACACTACAAGAAAAACGTTGAGTACCATCAGATTTATCAAATAAATCCGTTGATAATAAAGTTACCGTCATCCTAGAATTGACGGTATAAACGTTGCTGGAAACTGCTTACCGGTGAATTTTTTTCGTCTGACGTTAATTACCAGCGTATTTCTGTTGGTATTTTCAATAGATTTGTCGAGATTGAGTTCATGATTACCGTCGGATTAATCCCACAGTAACTTTGGCGCCATTTTACGTGTTTAGGCACCAAGTTACTATTAGATATATTCGACGGTGAATCCTACAGTAATATTTTTTGGTTTTTTTTTTTTTGCACAATTAAGCCATAATTAGTAGTCAAATTAAAACTCTTGTTAACAAAATTGTTAGCAGAAATCTAAACTTAGCATAAATCAACAAATTATTTTATTAAAAATAAATTGTATGAATATAATAAAATGTCACAAAAGTAGAATACAATGACGTAGACAAACAAGAATATGAAACTCCTACAGATCCCAGTAATAATCGTCATCGTCATCGTGGTACCTCTGCTGAGGCGGCGGAGTAGGTGCTGGCGTTGATGCCCCACCAGCAACGTTGCCACTGGAACCAGCAGTGCCACTGCTTCCAGCACGCATTTGCTGGTTGTACACCTCAATCTACTCTCGCAACCAATCTAGCTGCTCTAGCTTCTCCGTCATGTCCGAGCTGATGGCAACGGCTCCTCCCACGCATGCAAGCAGGTCGTTGTACCTTCAGACTGTTTTGCTTGCTGATGAAGCTCCTGTGTCAATTTCTGCACCTCCTCCCTCAAGTCAACAACTTTATGGGGATCGGAAGGGCTGGTGGCAGAGGCAGAGGAAGCCGCCAACACAAAAGAGCAGAGGCCACTAGCAAAGAACGACCCCAACCCGAAGCAGCGATTCTTGTGAGGCTCAGAGGCGGTCTCCAAGCCAGCTTCATCGTTCCAACTCGGTAGCTAAGATTGTTGGGTCGCGGCCTCTAACCTCTGTATATAATCCTCCCATGTCACACACGTCGTGATTAGGATAACTTTTAAATAATTGCCTTTAAATCAAATATATAAATTTGAAACTTAGAATTAATTTAAACTTATATAATGGGCCGCTAACCACTCGTTAGACAATGACGCTTGAACCCTTCGTCATGAGTAAAATAGGTCTCTAGGTACTTCTTGATGGCTGGATGGATCCACGGCGTTAAGTAGTCGTGCCACTTATGAACATTGCTCATCATCTGCTGAAAACGTTTAGCTGCCCAGTGGTCGTAGATCTTTCTGAACATGAGATTATGCTCGGGATCCCATATGAATTTCAATTGCACAAAGTGATTCACCAACATTAGTTAGTCGGAATAAAATACAGTTCAAATACAGTTAATTAATTCAACATTATTGGGTTCTTACCGCCTACTTCTGAAATCATCGATCTCTGGTCTCAGCCAGGATCTGCATGTAGGTCAGCCACGGGTAGTCCTACATCGACTTAATGGCATCGAAGATCTCCTGTGTGCAAGCATTGGGGTTTGGTGCAAACCTAGCAGAGAAACAACCTAGCATTAACAAACACATAGAAACGCATAAACTTAAGATTAACAAATGTAAGATTAAAAAATTGTATGTACTCACGCCTACATGTAGGGATGGCAATAACACCCAAACCCGCGGGTACCCACCCCGTCCCTACCCGCTCGGGGCGGGTTTTTAGCGGGGCGGGTTCTTAGGAGGGGCGGGGCGCAGTCGGGTTTAGGTAATACCCGCTATATATATAATATATATAATTTTAATATATAATATGTATAATATATGTAAAATAATTAGTAAATGATTAATAATATTGTATCATATTTAAATTTTTAATTTATGTTATATATGTGATGATGGTTATATAAATTTTGAAATTTAATTTTATTTATTGGATTTTAATAATTATAGGGGCGAGTAGGGGCGGGGCAGGTACCCGCAGGGGCGGGTTAGGGTTCAACATTTTACTACCCGCGGGTAGAAGCGAGGCGGGTTCTATGCGACTTGTTGTACGGCGGGGCAGGGTCGGGTAGAGCAAAAACCCCCCTACCCTCCCCGTTGCCACCCCTACCTACATGCCATCGGGCTAAATCCTTAGACGGATGACGGGGGGTGGTGGAGGGGCATCCTAATGGGGGACACTGGATGACTCACCTACCTCAGGCTCTGTCATTACTGGATCTGCAGGGAGGCGTAGCAAAAGAAGGCACGTAGTTTTAGTTTGGGACCATGATGAATTTCTGGTCTGCCGGACCTGCCTGTGACATCACAGGAGTCGACGGAGTAATCGGGGTAGAAGGCGATGACTGGGTAGTCGTTGGGGATTCAGTGGAAGCCCACCCTCTACCACGACCACGTGACCCACCCGACCTAGCTCTGCTACCTGTAGTCATGTCTGTACAGTGAATATATACTAACACTAATCAAAACACAATTAAATTCACCAACTCTAAACATATGAATACACTCAATATAGTAAACATATTAATAACATAACAAACATCAATAAATAATAACATAAGAAGAAACTCAAGAAATAACAAATATGAGAAAAGGTATGAATAACAAATAATTATAACAAATAACCCAAAACACTTAAAATAAAAATTTTGAGGAACTAATTCATGTCACAATTAACACAAATATCTATTAACTCTAAACATAATTCTAAGACTTTCGAAAACACAATTTTGATTTTTCAATTTCACTCAAAATCTTATAAAAATTTTGACAGTCTCCCATAAAATTTGGATTTCTCCACCTCTTAAGGGTTCCGTCCAAACCAAATATCCATCCAAACCAACATATAAGGGTTGAAATCCTAATCCACCCACTAAAAGATTTCAATCATTTGTACTAATCAACTCAAGTGCATAGTACATTTAATAGATATTCAAAGCAACCTAACTTTGTAAATAAACAAACACTAAATCAATTAATTTATTTTAATTTCTTCATCATCAAACCAATTTTAATAACCAGAATACTCAACACAAATATAACATAATCAACACAAATCACATTTTATAATAACTAATAATAAATACAAATGAAATCTAAATTACTATATAATAACAAAAACACAAATTATATATTAAGTTAACCCTAAACTCTAAATTAGCATATAATAATTAAATTCTAAATAACAAATTTAACATATAACTAATCCCTATATTAACATGTAAATAAATCTTAAATTATAATGTATATAAAAGGGAGATGCATGGAACCTGACGGTCATGAAGGGAGATGAAGCGGCGGTGTTGGACGGCGATGGCGGCGATGCGTTGCTGGACGGTTGCGATGATGGAGAACTGGCTGGTTTCCGTCAGATGGAGAGGTAGCAGTGAGAGACCATGGATGGAGTGGCGACAACAGAATTAGGGGTGGCAAAGTGGGCTGGCCCGCCCCAACCCGTCCCGCCTAGGCCTGCCTCATAAACGGGGTGGGCCAGCCCGCCCCGCCAACTAAGATGGGTTCAAAATGCTAGACCGCCTCACTTTTATGGCGGATTGGCGGGTCAGCGGGCTAGCCCGCTTGACTTTTTTTTTGAAAAATAAAATTCATTAAAATTAACAAAAAAATAATAATTAAAAAATCAAATACAAATAAAAAATAGTCAAATTATAATATATTTTTTCACTATCTTTTTTTTTAATTTTTAACTTCAATAAAATTGTTTAAAATAATATTTGTCAATAGAAACATCTTTATTTTAAAAAATAAGTCACATAATTTGAGAAAATATACGAAATTGTAAAATAAAATAAATAAAGTTAATAAATAAAAGTAGAATAAAAACAAAAAAAAGTATTTAAAAATTCTATAATTATTAATTTTATAATAATAATCACTCTTTTATTTAATAAAAAAAGAAAAATAAAAATCTTCGGCTCGGCCCGCCCTGCCTCGCCAAAACCCGCCAATTTGGCAGGCTCCAAATTCTAGCTCGACCCCGCCTTTTTTAGCGGATTTAGCAGGTCGACCCAACGGGTTCAACCTGTTTTGCCACTCCTAAACGGAATAGGTAGAGAGAGAAACAAAGAAGAGGGGTTTAGAGAGAGAGAGAGAGAGAGAGGCTTTTTGAAATGAAGAGGGAGAGACGTTCGCGCTCTCAATTTTAGGGATGATTACTGTTGGATAAATCCTTGCGTGTTACCAAAACGCAATGGTAAATTCGACGCTAAAGTTCGTGCCTATTTCCTCCCATTTTTCGCCAAGTATTACTCGCGCATTTACCATCGGAAAAGTTAATCTGTCGGTAAATATTTGACATCATGAATCCTTTCACAAAATCCTCCATAAATTCATCGGTAAAGTCGACGTAACTCAAGACGCTAAATCCAACGGTACTCGACGTATTTCTTGTAGTGAAAATTTGCGGATTCAGCTACAAACTTTTGTTGCAAATTTTTTTGTGAATTTTTTCACTTTTATGCGAATTTTGTTGTAAATTCATTTCTTGCAGATTTAGCTCCAAGAAAATTGTTGTACATTTAGAAGCAAATCAACTTTCTTGTGAATTTTGTTGTAGAATTTGTTGCGACTTCCAGTACCTACGAATTTTATTGCTGCAGTGTTAATTGTAAAAATTTTATTACAGAATTAGTTTCGATTTTTATTTCCCACAAATTTTGCCACGAATTTCATTGTTGTGGTTTTAGTTGCAAATATTATGTTACAGAGTTAGTTTTGAATTTTATTTTTTGCAAATTTTGCTGTTATTTTAGTTGCGAATATTTTGTTGGGGAATTAGTTGCGAATTAATTTTCTCCAAATTTTGGTGCAAATTTTATTATTGCGACTTTAATTGCAAAATTAGTCATAAATTTATTAGTTGGAGATTAATTTTAATTAGTAGACGTATTAACTTTTAATAATAGTAATTTCATAAAGTATTTTGTAGATTAATTAAGTTTTTTTTACCAAAATATATGTTTCTCACTAAATTTTTTAATTACCCAACCAATATGCAAATTGTTATCTATTATTTGATATGCTTTTTATAATAGGTTTAATTACTCTACAGGTCCCTATAGTTTCACTGAATTTTTAATTAGGTTCTTATACTTTTTTTCTTTTCAATTGGATCCCTATACATTATTTTTTGTTTCAATTTAGTCCCTGTTAACGTTAAACGTCAAAAAATGTTAGTAAATTGTTAAATTACTTGTATACCCTTAGGGACTCAATTGAAAAGAAAAAAAGTATAGGGACCTAATTGAAAATTCGGTGAAACTATAAATAATCAATGAAAGATATTCATATAATTCTTTTTATTTTGTCAATATTATTCTTTTTGCTTATTTATATACAAATTGTACCAAAAATTCCTTTTATCTGTTTGTAGCTTCTTTTTATATCATACTACAGTAGCAGCCAAAATCTTGATCTCAATATAGAACATAGCGGCATGGCCTTATTAGCCATATTAGAAATTTATAGGATCACTTCTCAATTCTCAACATAGTTCAATAACTACAACATTTAATTAATGGATCGATTTTCACCCAGAATAACTCAAATTTTTGTTAAACAAATAGATATAACATACTCAATCAAAAAAGAAGAAATTATCACTATATATTTGAATGATGAGTAGAATCTACTACATTATAACAAATTTAGACAACAATGATTCAAAAAGGTAGACATAATTTACTTATACAATTCGAACAATTTCAAAACAGAACACTTATACTGATGATCTAGGTAGAATATTTGAAATTGATACTTCACTGACCAAAGGATCCTTATCAAAAGCATTTGATGTTGGCTCTTCTTTGATCTTTCTTCCAACTGAAAATGCAGGATGATTAGGAATAGGAAGTGTCATTGTCTCACAACCACTGTGGACATTGTTGGCCGATCTACTGCATCTTCTTGTACACACAACAAACCAAATATGTAACCTTAGATTTTCAAAGCCAACTAAGCTCTCAATCTACATCTATAATCTAATTATATTACAAACTCTATAAGAACATAACATTTTCCTTCTTTTCCTCTAGATTTAGCAGCAAAGGGTTGTGATGCATCTTCTAGTGGCTGTGAATACTTGGGGACCAGCCAAACTGAAGTTGTTATAGCAGCGGACAGAGATATGTGACATTTTTTTCTTCCCTTTCTCTTCTAAGTAGTTCTATACTCCTTCTTCCTCTCTTACTATATATGGCAGCAAGATGCTAGTAATAATGATGATGATGCCATATCACATTTTCAAAAAGTGCATACGTGTTAGTGAGATTAAAAGGCCTAAGTATGTACCAAAGCAACAACACTAAGTACCTTGATTTTCTTAAGTAGCTCCTAGCCTGTCATCCCTGGCATGCAATAGTATGTGATAAGCAAATTAAATTTGGACCTCTACAAAGCAGAAATTAATCCAACTATTAGCCCTTCTAAGCAGCTATGTTACATGCAATTAGAGCTACAAAGCTTTGATTCATAATCAGGTAAAAGAGAGAAGAAAACTTACCTCATTCATGGCATTCTGCTCACTATCGGTCAAACCCAAGAACTCCAATTTCCTTGACAATGATCAATTAAACTCATAATCAATTAATTATAGATAAAATACATAATCAGAAATCATAATCAATTCAACTCTCTCAAAGGCATTTAATCAAATACCTTATCTCCAATCTCACCTCTTTCCTTATTTCTAACATAATCAATTAATTACAGATAAAATACATAATCAGAACTCATAATCAAAATTTTTTATCACAATCAAAACAAATTTTAGCAAACTAAGCTTCGCAACTAGATCAATTGGTTCTCCTTGTCATTCAGGATGCTGATTACCTAATCAAATAAAGTCAAATTATATACAAGCGGCAACAAAAAAAAAGCATAAGGAAAATTAGAGGTATTTAACAATCAAAATTTCTCAACATTGTACCTGAAACATTAGAATCAGGAGAGGATGCCGTTTGACTACTAGTTCTTTTAAGCATAACATTTCTCCCGTTTTTAGTGTAGTGGGAGGAAGACATTATTGAGAAGAATTATTACCTAACGCTGACAGAAACCCACATGTTTATCCTACTCCCGATCTTTGCAATTCAAACAAATGAAAGCCATCTGACTGTTTCCTTCCCACATGCCACCTGGTCCCTTCATCTCCTCCGATCCAACAGTTGAAAAACTAAAACAAAATTCAATCATCACCTGTTGTTGCAGAACCAGTCCAGACAGCAAAACGGAGTCGAAGAGCGGTGATGAGCGGATATTTTATACGCTTTTTGGGGTTAATTTCATATAGTTTTTAGTATATTCTAGTTAGTTTTTAGTTTATTTCCATTAGTTTTTAGGAAAAATTCATATTTTTGGACTTTACTATGAGTTGTGTGTTTTTCTGTAATTTCAGGTATTTTTCTGGCTGAAATTGAGGGAGCTGAGCAAAAATCTGATTCAGGCTGAAAAAGGACTGCTGATGCTGTTGGATTCTAACCTCCCTGCACTCAAAGTGGATTTTCTAGAGCTACAGAACTCAAAATGGCACGCTTTCAATTGCGTTGGAAAGTAGACATCCAGGGCTTTCCAGCAATATATAATAGTCCATACTTTGCTCAAGGATAGACGACGTAAACTGGCGTTCAACGCCAGTTCTCTGCCCAATTCTGGCGTCCAGCGCCAGAAAAGGATCAAAAGTTGGAGTTCAACACTAGAAATGGATACAAACCTGGCGTTGAACGCCCAAAACAGCCTTATGCACGTGAATTATTTAAGTCTCAGCCCCAGCACACACCAAGTGGGCCCCAGAAAGTGGATCTCTGCACCACCCATCATAGTTTACTCCTTTTTTGTAAACCTAGGCTACTAGTTTAGTAGTTAAACAACTTTTAGAGACTTATTTTGGATCTCATGACATTTTAGACCTGAACTTTGTACTCTTTGACGGTATGAGTCTCTAAACTCCATTGTTGGGGGGTGAGGAGCTCTGCTGTGTCTCAATGAATTAATGCAAGTATTACTGTTTTCTATTCAAACATGCGTGTTCCTTTCTAAGATATCCATTCGCGCCTAACTATGGAGAAGGTGATGATCAGTGACACTCATCACCTTTTTCAATCCACGAACGTGTGTCTGACAATCACCTCCATTCTACATCAGATTGAATGAATATCTCTTAGATTCCTTAATCAGAATCTCCGTGGTATAAGCTAGATTGATGGCGGCATTCATGAGAATCCGGAAAGTCTAAACCTTGTCTGTGGTATTTCGAGTAGGATTCAGGGATTGAATGACTGTGACGAGCTTCAAACTCGCGAGTGCTGGGCGTAGTGACAGACGCAAAAGGAGGGTGAATCCTATTCCAGCATGATCGGGAACCTCAGATGATAAGCCATGCTGTGACAGAGCATTTGGACCATTTTCACAAGAGGAGGGGATGTAACCATTGACAACGGTGATGCCCCAACACACAGCTTGCCATAGAAGGACGTGCGTGCGTGAATCAGAGGACAGAGGAAAGCAGAGATTCAGAAGACAAAGCATCTCCAAAACTCCAACATATTCTCCATTACTGCATAACAAGTAACCTTTAACCCATGCTCTCTTGTTTATTCGCAACTCAACTGATAAATACAATTGACTTCCTGACTAAGAATTGCAAGATAACCATAGATTGCTTCAAACCAACAATCTCCGTGGGATTCGACCCTTACTCACGTAAGGTATTACTTGGACGACCCAGTGCACTTGCTGGTTAGTTGTACGAGTTGTGAAAAGTGTGATTCACAATTCGTGCACCAAGTTTTTGGCGCCGTTGCCGGGGATTGTTCGTGTTTGGACAACTAACGGTTTATTTTGTTGCTTAGATTAGGAAAAAATTCTCCTTTTAGTTTAGAGTCTCTTATTGTTGTTGTGTTAGAATTTTAGAATCCTTATTTTTCTTTTCTTAAAATCTTTTTCAAAAAAAAAAAAGAAGATAATTTTTCTATTAACTCCTGTGCCAAACTTTAAGTTTGGTGTTTTCTTGTTGATTTTTCTGTGTTTTTCGAAAATTTTAGTTTGATTTTCTAAAAATTTTAAGTTTGGTGTTCTTCCTTCATGTTCTTGTGTTCTTGTGAGTCTTCAAATTGTTCTTGAGTTTTCCTTGTGTCTTGATCTTAAAATTTTTAAGTTTGGTGTTCCTTGGTGTTTTTTCCTCCAAAAAAATTTTTGAAAACAAGGAGCATTAGATCTAAAAATTTTAAATCTTGTGCTATCTTATTGTTCTTCTCTCTCTTCTTAAAATTCAAAAATATCTTTTCTCTCTATTTTAAAGCATCTTTTTTCGAAATCTATTTCTAAAATTCAAATTTTTATTTCAAAATTTAAAACTCTTCTTTTTAAAATCATCATATCCTTTTCAAAATCTCCTAATCACTTTCTCTCTCCTCACTTTTTCGAAAATCTTTCATTCATTTTTATTTATTTTATTTTGATTTATTTTGTTTTCGAAATAAATAAATAAATAAATAAATAAAAATATTTTTTCTATTTTACACCATCTCCCTTTCTCCATCATGGACCTAACCGGAAATGAACAGTCCAGGAGGACTCTGGGGTCATATTCTAACCCCTCTACGGCTTCATATGGGAGTAGTATCTGCATACCCTCTATTGGAGTCAGTAGCTTTGAGTTGAATCCTCAGCTCATTATCATGGTGCAGCAAAGTTGCCAGTATTCCGGTCTTCCACAGGAAGAACCTACAGAGTTTCTGGCACAGTTTTTACAAATTGCTGACACAATACATGATAAAGAAATAGATCAGGATGTCTACAGATTATTACTATTTCCATTTGCTGTAAAAGATCAAGCTAAGAGGTGGTTGAATAACCAACCTAAAGCTAGCATAAGGACATGGAAACAGCTGACAGAAAAATTCCTGAATCAATACTTTCCCCCAAAACGGATGACACAGCTAAGGCTGGACATCCAAGGCTTCAAACAAGGAGATAATGAATCTCTTTATGATGTCTGGGAGAGATATAGAGAGATGCTACGAAAATGCCCCTCTGAAATGTTTTCAGAGTGGGTTCAGTTAGACATCTTCTATTATGGGATTGCAGATGGAGCTCAGATGTCTCTAGATTACTCGGCTGGTGGATCTATCCACATGAGAAAGACAATTGAAGAGGCTCAAGAGCTCATTGATACAGTTGCCAGGAATCAGCATCTGTACCTAAGGAGTGACCCTTCCATGAAAGAAGAGGTTAAGACAGTAACTGCTGAAATCAGTCCTGTAAAACAAGCTGCTGAATTCAATCAGCAATTGGACTTTCTAACAAAGCAGTTAGTCGAATTCAAAGATAGACTATAAGAGACAAGGATGGCTAATATACATATGGAAGAACAGTTTAAGCAAACAAAGCAGCAGCTGTCAAGGCAAATAACAGAAGAATGCCAAGCAGTTCAATTAAGAAGTGGGAAAACATTAAATACCCCACCTCAAGGTAGCAAAAAGCTAAGAAATGAGCAAACCACCCAAAATTCACCTGAGGACAGTAAGAGCCCAGGGAAAAGTAATTCTGGAACTAAAACGCCAGAAATTTGGTGGAAGGCTGGCGCTGAACGCCCAGACCATGCTCAAGACTGGCGTTCAACGCCAGAAACAAGGCAGGACTGGCGTTCAATGCCAGAAATAGGCAAGGATCTGGCGTTGAACGCCCAAAATGGGCAAGATCTGGCGCTGAATGCCCAAAATGGGCACAGTTCTGGCGTTCAGACGCCAGGAACAGACAAGGAGCTGGCGTCCAATTTCACTCCAGCTTCTAACCCTGGCACTCAATTGCCAGTGAGGGATCAGACACACACAAATGCTGATAACAACCCCTCTAAAAAGGCTTCTTCAACCACTTCTGTAGGCAATAAACCTGTAGCAACTAAGGTTGAGGAATATAAAGCCAATATACCTTATCCTCAAAAACTCCGGAAAGAGGAGCAGGATAAGCAATTTGCTCGCTTTGCAGATTACCTCAGGACTCTTGAAATAAAGATTCCATTCGCAGAAGCACTTGAGCAAATACCTTCTTATGCCAAGTTCATGAAAGAGATCTTGAGTCATAAAAAGGATTGGAGAGAAACAGAAAGAGTTCTCCTCACTGAAGAATGCAGTGCAGTCATTCTGAAGAGCTTTCCTGAAAAGCTTAAAGACCCTGGGAGTTTTCTGATACCATGCATATTAGAAGGTAATTACACCAAGACAGCTTTATGCGATCTTAGGGCAAGCATCAACCTAATACCTGCATCCACTATCAGAAAGCTTGGTTTAACTGAAGAAGTTAAACCAACCCGGATATGTCTCCAACTTGCTGATGGCTCCACTAAATACCCATCAGGCGTGATTGAAGACATGATTGTCAGGGTTGGGCCATTAGCCTTTCCCACTGACTTCGTTGTGCTGGAAATGGAGGAGCACAAGAGTGCTACTCTCATTCTAGGAAGACCCTTCCTAGCAACTGGACGATCCCTCATTGACGTCCAACAGGGGGAAATAACCCTGACAGTCAATGATGATGAGTTTAAGTTGAACGCTGTCAAAGCCATGCAGCATCCATACACATCAACAGACTGCATGAAAGTTGATCTTATTGACTCCTTGGTAGAAGAGATCAACATGGCTGAGAGTCTCGAATCGGAGTTGGAAGACATCTTTAAAGATGTTCAGCCTGATTTGGAGGATTCAGAGGACATGAAAGAGCCTATGAAATCTCTTCTGGAAGAGGAAAAACCTCCTAAACCCGAGCTCAAGCCATTACCACCATCCTTGAAATATGCATTTCTGGGAGAAGGTGACACTTTTCCAGTGATCATAAGCTCTGCTTTAAGTTCACAGGAAGAGGAAGCACTTATTCAAGTGCTAAGGACACACAAGACAGCTCTTGGGTGGTCCATAGGTGACCTTAAGGGCATAAGCCCAGCTAGATGCATGCACAAAATCTTATTGGAGGATAATAGTAAACCAGTGGTTCAACCACAGAGACGGCTAAATCCAACCATGAAGGAAGTGGTGCAGAAAGAGGTCACCAAATTACTAGAGGCTGGGATTATTTATCCTATTTCTGATAGCCCCTGGGTGAGCCCTGTCCAAGTCGTCCCAAAAAAGGGAGGCATGACAGTGATTCATAATGAAAAAAATGAACTGGTTCCTACAAGAACAGTTACAGGGTGGCGCATGTGTATTGACTACAGAAGGCTCAATACAGCCACCAGAAAGGATCATTTTCCTTTACCATTCATAGACCAGATGCTAGAAAGACTAGCAGGTCATGATTATTACTGCTTTTTGGACGGCTACTCAGGCTATAACCAGATTGCAGTAGATCCTCAGGATCAAGAGAAAACAGCATTCACATGTCCATCTGGAGTGTTTGCTTATAGAAGGATGCCATTTGGGCTGTGTAATGCGCCTGCAACCTTCCAGAGATGCATGCTCTCTATTTTCTCTGATATGGTAGAAAAATTTTTGGAAGTCTTCATGGATGATTTCTCAGTATATGGAGACTCATTCAGCTCCTGTCTTGATCACCTGAAACTTGTTCTGAAAAGATGCCAAGAGACCAACCTAGTTTTAAACTGGGAAAAATGTCACTTCATGGTGACTGAAGGGATTGTTCTTGGGCATAAGATCTCAAACAAGGGAATAGAGGTGGATCAAGCAAAAATAGAGGTAATTGAAAAATTACCACCACCTGCCAATGTTAAGGCAATCAGAAGCTTTCTAGGGCATGCAGGATTCTATAGGAGGTTTATAAAGGATTTTTCAAAAATTGCAAAACCTCTAAGTAATCTGCTAGCTGCTGACATGCCATTTGTGTTTGACAAAGAGTGCCTGCAGGCGTTTAAAACGCTGAAAGCTAAGCTGGTCACAGCACCAGTAATTTTTGCACTAGACTGGACATTACCATTTGAGCTAATGTGTGATGCCAGTGATCACGCCATTGGTGCAGTGTTGGGACAGAGGCATGACAAGCTTCTGCACGTCATTTATTACGCTAGTCGCGTTCTAAATGATGCCCAGAAAAATTACACAACCACAGAAAAAGAATTACTTGCAGTGGTTTACGCCATTGACAAGTTCAGATCATACTTAGTAGGATCAAAAGTGATTGTGTATACTGATCATGCTGCTCTTAAATATCTACTCACAAAGCAGGATTCAAAACCCAGGCTCATCAGATGGGTGTTGCTTCTGCAAGAGTTTGATATAGAAATAAGAGACAGAAAAGGGACAGAGAACCAAGTGGCTGATCATCTGTCCCGGATAGAGCCAGTAGAAGGGACACCCCTCCCCTCTCTTGAGATCTCTGAGACTTTTCCGGATGAGCATTTATTTGCCATTCAGGAAACACCATGGTTTTCCGATATTGCAAACTATAAAGCTGCAAGGTTCATACCCAAGGAGTACAACAGGATACAAAAGAAGAAATTAATTACTGATGCAAAGTACTACTTGTGGGATGAACCTTATCTCTTTAAGAGATGTGCAGACGGAATAATCCGTAGGTGTGTGCCTAGTGAAGAAGCACAGAGGATCCTGTGGTATTGCCATGGATCTCAATATGGAGGCCATTTCGGAGGTGAGCGAACAGCCACCAAGGTCCTCCAATGTGGCTTCTATTGGCCCACACTCTATAAAGATTCCCGAGAGTTTGTACGTAACTGTGATAGTTGCCAAAGAGCTGGTAATCTGCCTCATGGTTACGCTATGCCTCAACAAGGAATCTTGGAAATTGAGTTGTTTGATGTATGGGAAATTGAATTCATGGGACCTTTCCCACCATCATACTCAAACACTTATATTCTGGTGACAGTTAACTATGTATCAAAATGGGTTGAAGCCATTGTCACACCCACCAATGATACTAAAACAGTGCTGAAGTTCCTCCAAAAACATATCTTTAGCAGGTTTGGTGTCCCTAGAGCACTAATCAGTGATGGGGCACTCACTTCTGCAATAAACAGCTTTACTCTGCCATGGTTCGGTATGGAATTCGCCATAAGGTGGCTACTCCATATCATCCACAAACTAATGGGCAAGCTGAAGTCTCTAACAGAGAATTAAAGAGAATCCTAGAACGTACAGTAAGTACCCGTAGAAAGGATTGGGCAAGGAGCTTGGATGATGCTCTGTGGGCTTACAGAACAGCATTCAAGACCCCTATAGGGACCTCTCCATACCAACTTGTGTATGGTAAGGCATGTCACCTGCCCGTGGAACTGGAACATAAAGCTTACTGGGCAACCAGATTCCTAAACTTTGATGCCAAATTAGCTGGAGAAAAAAGATTGCTCCAGCTAAATGAGCTAGAGGAATTCAGATTCAAGGCTTTCGAAAATGCCAAGCTTTATAAAGAGAAATAAAAAAAGTGGCATGACAGAAAGCTGTCATCTAGAATCTTTGAGCCAGGACAGAAGGTTCTGCTGTTCAACTCTAGACTCAGGCTATTCCCCGGGAAATTGAAATCCCGGTGGAGGGGACCATACGTGATTACAAGTGTATCACCATATGGTTATATGGAGCTTCAAGATATTGATTCTGATAAGAGGTTCATTGTCAATGGACAGGGAATCAAACACTATCTTGAAGGCAACGTTGAGCAAGAGTGCTCAAGGCTGAAGCTAGACTAAAAGCTTAGCAAGGTCCAGCTAAAGACAATAAAGAAGCACTTGCTGGGAGGCAACCCAGCCATGGGGCATCAATCCTCTAAGCATTTTGCCCTATTTCTATTTTTATTTTTATTTGTTTGTATAGAGTTCATTGATAACAAGGTAAAGAATCAATTGCATAAGTTCACAGGGTTACAGAAGGAATCTGCACACAAAACAGAGAAAAAGAGCTCACTGGCAAGAAAACGCCAGTAAGAGCCTATTTTGGGCGTTCAGCGCCCAAAACGGGCAGCCAGTGGGCGCTGAACGCCAGTAAGGGTAGCAATCTGGCGTTCAACGCCAGAAAAGGGCAACAACTGGGCGTTGAACGCCCAGGAGATCAGCATTTGGGCGTTGAACGCCCAAAACAGGCAGTGTTTGGGCGTTCAAACGCCAGGATGATGGGGAGGTGGCAAACTCATTTTTCTTCATATTTTTTCATTCTAATCTTGATTTTCATACTTCAATTCATGATTTCTTGCATAAACATGTTAAGAACCCTGATTTCTAAAATCCCTAATTTCTAAAAATCCTACTTTAAAAATATCAAATATATCTTAATCCATAAGCACAAACCCTCTTTGCAAATTCAATCCAACTCTTTTCAAATCTTTTTAAAAACAAATCTATCTTTTCAACTCATCAATATCTTTTTCAAAATCTCCACTTTATCTTTTTCAAAATATAGATTTATCTTTTTCAAAAATCTTTCATATCTTTTCAATTTTAAACTATATCCTCTCTTATCATATCTTCTATCTTATCTTTTCCAAATCAATCTCTTTTATCATATCTTTATCTCTTTTTTTCGAAAACCCACCCTCCCTCCCTTTAAATTTGGGTTCGGCCTCCCTCCCCTTCCATCAACAATTGCACTAGATCTCCTTCTATCCCTCTCCTTTCTTTTCTTTTGCTTGAGGACAAGCAAACCTCTAAGTTTGGTGTGTTTATCCGCGATCACTAAGATCATGTCTCTTAAAGGAAAACAACCCACTCCAAGAGGCAAGAAAGAGAGCATTCCAAAACCACTTTGGAATCAAGGGAAGTTCTTATCTAAAGAACATTCAGACCATTATAACAAAATAATGGGTCTGAGATCAATGATCCCGGAAGTTAGATTCGATCTGAAAGAAGATGAATATCCGAAGATCCAGGAGCAAATTCGAATCAGGAACTGGGAAGTCCTAGCCAATCCTGAAACGAAAGTGGGAAGGAATATGGTCCAGGAGTTCTATGCTAATATGTGGTAGACTGACAAGCAAAAACTATCTGGAACTGCTTTCTATGAATATCGGACCATGGTCAGAGGAAAGATTGTTCATACCACCCCTGACAAGATCAGAGAGATCTTAAAGCTACCTCAGCTGAAAGATGATCCAGACTCCTTCAATAGGAGAATGATGAGAACAGACAAGGGCCTGGATAAGATTCTAGAGGACATATGTATCCCTGGAGCCAGGTGGACCACCAACACAAAGGGTGTCCCAAATCAACTCAAGAGAGAAGATCTCAAACCAGTCGCCAGAGGATGGCTGGACTTCATTGGGCATTCTCTGTTGCCCACTAGCAATCGTTCTGAAGTCACAGTTAAAAGAGCAGTGATGATCCATTGCATCATGATGGGAAAAGAAGTGGAAGTTCATCAGCTGATCTCAACTGAACTCTACAAAATTGCTAACAAAAATTCTAAAGAGGCCAGGTTGGCTTATCCAAGCGTGATTTCTCTGCTCTGCAAGGACGCTGGAGTAAGGATGGGAATAACTGAGTATATCTCAGTTGAGAAACCAATCACCAAAGCATCAATGGAAAAACAACAAGCACAGGATGATACCACCAAGAAGAAAACATAGGAATTTCTCCCAGAAATCCCTCAATCTGAAAACTGGGAGTATCTTGAGACATCTGTTACCAAGATACGGGAAGCTATGGAACAAATAATAAAAGAACAGA
Source organism: Arachis hypogaea (assembly GCF_003086295.3). NCBI lineage: Eukaryota > Viridiplantae > Streptophyta > Magnoliopsida > Fabales > Fabaceae > Arachis > Arachis hypogaea. The sequence goes on from NC_092055.1 coordinate 131,658,852, forward strand.
AGGAACACGGTCAAATTCTTACCTATATGTTTAAAGAACAAGAGGAGCAAGGGCGTGACTTAAGGGAATTGAAACGCCAGAAGTTATCTCTTGAAGGACCAAGCACCCCACATATCAGAGGAACACCCATTTCCCAGAATAAAGGTTGTTAAATTCCAATTTCTGCTTTAACTCTGTGATAGTGTCATTATAGAAGTTCACCTTAGGAGTCATATAGTAGTAATTAGTATCTATTTTGATTTTATCTCCAATTAAGCCATAGTTTATTTTTCTCATCATCAGCAAACATGATGAATAAAATAGTAGATCTTTTGAATAAGAGGCAATAAAATTTCGAGTTTTAATAAGAGAAATTCTAATTAGTTACATGTGGTGGCAATACTTTCTGTCTTCTGAATGAATGCTTGAACAGTGCATATGTCTTTTGAATTTGTTGTTTAAGACTGTTAAATATGTTGGCTCTTGAAAGAATGATGAACATGAGACATGTTATTGATAATCTGAAAAATCATAAAAATGATTCTTGAAGCAAGAAAAAGCAGCAAAAAAAAAAGCCAATAGCCCTTAAAACCAAAAGGCAAGGGTAACAAAAAGTGTAAGTCCCAGGATTTTTGAAAATTGTATTATAAATTAATTTTTATGTTTAATTATTTATTTATAGGTTTAATTTTAGAAATTTCTTTATTAAAGATAATTAAAGTAAATTTTGATTAATTGAGTTTGAAATGAATTAAGATTCTTATTCAATTTTATAATTATTGAATTATTTTCTATATTTAAATTATAAAATTTAGTAATTGTAAAATAATAAGAATTTTATATGATTTGGTTTAAATAATTGAGATTTCAGAATTTAATACTTTTAATTTTTATAGATAAAGAAAATAATAAAATAAAATAATTTTAAAGGATTAAACTAGATTTTCAATTAATACTCTATACCCCTAAGTTTACTAAAATTACCTAAACTACCCTAGTCCTAACCCTCTATCCCACCGCCTTCCCTTCCCCAAGCCTAGACCTAAGTGTTTCAGGAAACAAAGAAAGAAAACGCTGAGGGAGAAAGAGATAAACAGAGACAGAAAAGAAAGAATAGGGTGAAAGGGAAGAGAGAAGAGGGAGATCCGAGAGAGGGGAGTGCCGGTGGAGGCGGTCGCGCCATCCTCGCAGATCGTCGCTGCCGCTGCGTCCTGCTGCTTGCGCCGCCGCCGCCGTCCAGGAAGCTGCGGTTTCTGCTCGCCGTCGCCGTTGAGATCGCGAAGAGAGATGGCTCACGAGTGAAGGGAGGCCGCGGGCTTGGAGCCGTCGCGCCTTCGTCGCCGCTGTTCGCCTTTCCTGTCGCCGTCGTCCAACGCGAAGCCAGCCGCAGTCGCTGCACCTCCCAGCCGTGTCTGCCGCCGCCGTATCGTCGAGGGGGAAGCCGTCGGGTCACACAGAGCGAGAGAGAGAGAGAAGGCACGGGAGCAGAGGAGAGAAAGGAGAGACCCACGCCAGCCACCGCCACTTCTGCAGCTCGAAACCCCGCTGCCGCCGCCGGAGTGTGCATTACCGGTAAGGGATTTAAGCTTGGCTTCTATTCTTTTGGATTCCGGGAACCTTTATCGTCACTGCATGTCTATTTCAGCTCTCCGCCGCCGCTGCTTGTTGTTCTGAACTGCTGCACCGTCGTTGCCGCCGTTCGGGTCACTGGGAACATGGCAGTGATCACCGGAACCACCATCGGAGTTATCGTTATTTCAATTCAGCCGTTCGTCGTTGTTTGGGTAAACAATGCATTCCGAAACCTATGAATTAGTATTTCTGTTCTAAGTTATTTAAGGATCTAAGGTTTTGGTGTCATAGGATCGAGTTCCGGGTCTTGATTGCTGAGTTCTATGGCTGTAGCATACAACATCAAGGTGCTGTGTCGTCACCGGAGCTGCTGTTGCTCCATTTTCTCAATTATTTGTAAGCCCAGTAAGTCGTTCCTTGTTCCAAACTCTTTTAGTTGCTATTCTGTTATAGACTATTGAGTTTACGCGACATTAATGTTTTAGGATTGAGCTAAGGCTATGTTTAGAGGTTGTGGCTGCTGCGGGGACGGTCAGTATTGATGTTGCTGCTGTGGAATAAGAATAAAAATGTAGTTTGTCGCGTAGTTAGATCGCGAATGAGGTAGGGGCGTCTTTCTCAAACTTGCTTTTCTTTCCAGAGTTGTTGTAAATCGATATGAATGCATAAAATACATCTTTGGTGATTGCCCGAGTCTTATGAATTGAATAGAGTTGTTTTGGATGAATAAGATTATTAGTTTGATTGATAGATGGATCGATTGAGAAAGCTGAATATTCTGATTAGTTGACTGATGTTGTTAAAATGGTTTTCCTTGAATTAATGGGAGAGATTTAATAATGGCATTTAGTTTAATTTTGGAAACAATTCGATTTTAGGAAAGGTTTAGTATTGAAATTTGATGTGATATTGAACCCGATTTGATATTGGAATTTGATTTTAAAACCAATTTGGAAAGGACTTGATATTTGGAAACGGTTTGTTTATTGAGAATAATTTACTATTTTGGTAATGGTTCGAACATGGTTTGAGGAACGGTTTGGTTTGAAACTGTTTGAGAAAACTGAAAGTTCTTAATTATGGATTAATGCTGTTGAATGAGGTTGATTTAAACTGCGATTTATAAGATTGGTTGATTGGATTCTGGATTTTGCAATTTCCCTGTGTTGAGTGTGGTTGTTGTGAAAATTATTATTGGAAGTGATTTGAATGATTAACAGGTGTTTGGTTTGGTTTGGTTGGGACCCGAAAAGGGTGGCAAAGTCCGAGTTTTAGAGGAGATGCTGCCGAAATTTTATAAAATTGGAAGTTTTGTTTGAAGCAATTGTTTAAAAAGATTTAGTTCTTAAACGTTATTTGTTTTAGATTGATTTATTTAGAAAAGAAAGAATTATGTTTTGAATTGAGATTGTTGATTAACGGAAAGAAGGATGATGAGGATTAATTTGAAATATGATTTTTGAATAAATTTGAAAATGGGATATGGATTGACGAATGATGATGATATTGAGAATGGCTTAGATATTGATGAATGATGAATGAATTATTTATATGGCTTAGGAATTTGAAATATCTGAGATACGAGGTTCCCTGGATTAAGTGCCGTGGCTTGCCACCACGTGTACCAGGTTGAAAACTCGATACTCTGTTGACCCTACGACGTAAGTGTGACCGGGCACTATATAAATTTCCGGGAATGATACCCCCATTGAGCAATATTGATTATTTGAGAAAAACTATGCATAGACTCTTGGGGATGCACGTCGGGGGACAGTCTAAGGACAATTCAGACTTGTCGGGTTGGCTGGATAACCGACAGATGAGCCTCATCAGCCATAGTACAGGCATGCATCATATGCATTTGTATGCTTTGCTTGGGTTTGAACTTGTTTTGGTTTGCCTAATTGCTAAACTGTTCTTAACTGCTACTTGAACTATTTGCTGTAACTGCTACCTACTTGTGCTTTCCTTGTCTGTCTTGCCTGTGTTTGTTCTGGCATGCTACATTTGAGAATGAACTTGGATACTGAATTAATGATTGTGTTGTTTGATTGCGTGGTTGATTTCTGATTGAGATTTTCTTATAAGTAAGGAAAGATTTCGGATTTCTGAAAGATTAAACATTGTTTCTTTGAAAAGGGATTTGAACGATTTCCTATTGGTTTTAAAAGATTCATAAGGCAATGATAATCACTGAGCTTGAAAACAGTTTCTTATTAAATATCTTCTTATGACAACTTTGAAACTCCGTGGTGAGACCGTGTGGTTAGGTTCTCACCCCCCTACAGCTTTACCTTTTCAGGAACCAGATGAAGAAGTATTAAGAAGAGTTATACTGCGTTTGGTTTATATGCTGTTGTCTTAATTAGATTATTTTCTTCCCTCGTCTTTGTTATTACAAGTTTGTAAGAGGGATAGGAATCGTATGTTTTATATATACAATATATTGAATTATTATGTAAGGAGTCTTGTATATGAATTTATGCCTGTTTGTATTTTCTTAAGATAAAGTATTTATTTCTGGTTTTTCAAAGAAATCAGTGATACAGTGTCGAGTCATAGGCTCCTATTTTAATATTTAGTATATAAAGTAGTCGTAATACTTCTTGCTATCAGAGTAGTGCAGCCGGAAGAGTGACTTCTGATAGTGAGGGTGTTACATTATGGTATCAGAGCAGTCTTTCCTGTAGAGCCTGAGGAATTGACCGATTATACTTCAATTGCATACTCTGAGAGTCAGTCATGTAGTAGGTCTTGTTTGGATAACAAGAATAGAGCTTTAAGTACATGACGGTCTATTGATAAATACCATTAATCTTGCATTGCATAATTCCTGGTATTAAGTTTGGCCAGCTTAACCCTAGTGAATTATGTATATGTAAGCACTAATGGGTTATCATAGACAATATGCGAGTTATAGGTAATGCGAATCGCGGGTTTTGGGAACGTTAGGAGTTAATTCTTGAGGTTACTCGGTTAGGTGTCTTGAACTCTGCAAATATCACGTATCTTATTCCTGCTTGGAATGCTATAAGGTTCTTGTCTGCGATACTTTTCTTGGAAAGTGAATAGATTATCTTTCAATCCTACTCTCTTGTTCACGTACGCTTTTGTTTGATCATAACTGCATATGCCTGTTTAAAACTCTTGGTGTATTTACCTTTTTTATTTAGGCACTTCTTTTTGAATCATGTTTTTTTTTATATACATTTGAATCTGTTTTGATGCAGGACACCTTTTTAAGTTCATATTCCAAGTCCTTTGTAAATAAATTGTAATTTAGTTTTCCTCTTATTTGATAATAATTACAGTCATTCTTTAAATCTTAACAAAACCGTTTTTGATTTGAAATATACAACCGCTTTTAATTTGATATGTACTTCTTTATATAAACGGTGAAAGTTTCTTATATAGTTTAAAACTAGTTGTTTTCAATACCTCGCCTGTTTCTTCATTGATTTATGGAAATGTATATATACTTTAAATACAATTTGATTTTCTAACAATTTTATTACAGTTTTTACGAATATCCTGATTTGACTATATATTTAGATATTTTTCAAAGAAAGGTTTTTGTCTCTTTCCAGTTGGTCTTGTTTGGTAAGCTTCACCTAATTTATTTATTTTTATTCGAATTTGGTTTAGCATACTATATTATTTATGCAATTGTTGTTCTTACAAAAAAATGTTGGACTCATGTCTTTATTCTCATGAATGGATCAATTTCTTTCTTAAACTTTTTATTTCTGTGGATGTCATATTTAGTTATGTTTTTAACTGATCTTTTACTTTTTTTTAACGTCACCATTAGTCTTAGTTTTCCATTTCTTGTGAATCTCATTCTCATCCGAGTCAACTTTAATTTGTTTCCATCTAATGCGCCATTTGTCCTTTTATTTGTCTTTCTTTAGTCAAAGACTCTTTCTTGAGAATTTTCTATTGATTAAGTTGTTTTTCCTGACGCGTTTTGTATTCCTTTGGACCAATTGAAAACTTATTTGATAATCCATGCCTAGTGAGTTCTTGCTCGAGTTCCCTTGATTTAAAGATTCTTTCTTCCATGAGCTGATTTCCTTTTAAGCACATTGTAATTTTCTTAAATGATTTTTGCGAGGTGGTTATTCCAAGTATACTCTCAAAATTTTGTTTTGGACCATTTTGATGAAGCTTTGAATTCTTTTGAAGAAATTTAAGTTTTAGATCAACTTTGTAAGTTGCTGAGTTCCTTTTTAAGCTTTTTGTTTCTATGAGTGACATGCTATATAAATCCTAATCGAAATCCTTTGATTTAAGTTCCTTTCCTAAAATGAATTAGTTTCCTTTTTAGTGCATCTTAATATAATTGAACATCCTTATAAAGTTGTGACTTCAAATATATTATTGGAGTTTTGTTTTAAACCTTTTTAAACGAGTTTTGATTTATTCTTATGCAGAGTTGTCCCTGACTTTGAATTGCCTTACTTGAGTAGTGCCTCTCTTTAATGTGATTTGAACTTGATTCGGGGCGATATAACCGTCTATTAAAGTTTTAATAAAATCACTTTCAATTCAGCCTACACTCCTTTACCATATACTCTGAAAATTTCTGTATGTGATTATGTTCAACTGTAATGCATCATCTTTTCTTTTATGAGTAAAATTTTATGTTAAGTTTTCTTCCAATAAGATTGTGGTTTTCATACATGTTTGAAAAAGAAGAGAAAATACAATTTAGCTCTTAGCCAAATTAATCTTTCCATTTACAAAGTTTGTGTAATCTATTTCCACTTGAATTTATATTGAAATAACGTCACATTTACGCTTTTATTAATCTTTTGAAAGATGTTTGTTATCCATTTTCTCTTTCAGAACATGAAATAATTTCCCCTTAAGTTTTCTATTCTTTACGAACAATGCATTCGAAAATATTTTTAAACCATACTCGAGTTCTATAAACTGTCTTTGGTTTGAATATTCTTCTTCCATAAACCTCATATTTCTTGATTCAGCTTGAATTCATTTCAAAATACTGTGTTGTTTTTCATCTTATTGGTCCTATAGAATCCCTTCGACTCAAGAGTTACCCTTAAAGTTATTAGTTGATCCTTTTTCCAACATTCTTCATTACTTGTTTATCCTTGTCTACTTGTGATTTCAACAATTGTTTTAAATTCTCACGAATACGATCCTTGCCGCTTTTCTTTATTTTCTAAGGTTTGTTATCCTTCTGAGTATACTCGAGATTAGTTTTGGTATTTTGTGTGACTATTGGACTTAGTAAACGACACATTAAATCTTTAGGGTACGTTTGGTGGAAGCAAAAGGTGAAACTTCTATAAGTACGACATCACATGGAATTGTGGAACTTTGTTTTACGTGACAGTTCTGTTGATATGGAACTTATAATCAGTAATAAGGTTTGCAAAGTGTTTAACGAAATTAAGAACCATCAGATGAGTTGCCCAATGAGATACGGTTGAAAATGGTGGAGATAAGTTATGTTAAAATTTGAATAGTTGAGTCTCTGGAGTTGGTATGAGATCAATATGTGGACGTTAAGTATATCGTTTTAGCCCCGACAGGTTTCATAACCTTTTGACGCCTTGCCTTACCATCACATGTTTGAAAACATTTTGTCTTGTACATCAAGCCTATCTTGTAACTTCTGTTTGCATCATAGTTATACCCTTTAATACCTTTATGCCGTATGAAAATCCTGGTATTTGAGGCTATATGTATTTATATATACTGAGAACTTTTTGCCATTTCTCTAAATGCATTCAAGAGCGAAGTGATATGAAATCTCTTTTATTTTGTACCAATTTTCGAGGACGAAAATTTTTATAAGGTGGGTGGAATGTAAGTCCCAGGATTTTTGAAAATTGTATTATAAATTAATTTTTATGTTTAATTATTTGTTTATAGGTTTAATTTTAGAAATTTCTTTATTAAAGATAATTAAAGTAAATTTTGATTAATTGAGTTTGAAATGAATTAAGATTCTTATTCAATTTTATAATTATTGAATTATTTTCTATATTTAAATTATAAAATTTAGTAATTATAAAATAATAAGAATTTTATATGATTTGGTTTAAATAATTGAGATTTTAGAATTTAATACTTTTAATTTTTATAGATAAAGAAAATAATAAAATAAAATAATTTTAAAGGATTAAACTAGATTTTCAATTAATACTCTATACCCCTAAGTTTACTAAAATTACCTAAACTACCCTAGTCCTAACCCTCTACCCCACCGCCTTCCCTTCCCCAAGCCTAGACCTAAGTGTTTCAGGAAACAAAGAAAGAAAACGCTGAGGGAGAAAGAGATAAACAGAGACAGAAAAGAAAGAATAGGGTGAAAGGGAAGAGAGAAGAGGGAGATCCGAGAGAGGGGAGTGCCGGTGGAGGCGGTCGCGCCATCCTCGCAGATCATCGCTGCCGCTGCGTCCTGCTGCTTGCGCCGCCGCCGCCGTCCAGGAAGCTGCGGTTTCTGCTCGCCGTCGCCGTTGAGATCGCGAAGAGAGATGGCTCACGAGTGAAGGGAGGCCGTGGGCTTGGAGCCGCCGCGCCTTCGTCGCCGCTGTTTGCCTTTCCTGTCACCGTCGTCCAACGCGAAGCCAGCCGCGGTCGCTGCACCTCCCAGCCGTGTCTGCCGCCGCCGTATCGTCAAGGGGGAAGCCGTCGGGTCACACAGAGCGAGAGAGAGAGAGAGAAGGCACGGGAGCAGAGGAGAGAAAGGAGAGACCCACGCCAGCCACCGCCACTTCTGCAGCTCGAAACCCCGCTGCCGCCGCCGGAGTGTGCATTACCGGTAAGGGATTTAAGCTTGGCTTCTATTCTTTTGGATTCCGGGAACCTTTATCGTCACTGCATGTCTATTTCAGCTCTCCGCCGCCGCTGCTTGTTGTTCTGAACTGCTGCACCGTCGTTGCCGCCGTTCGGGTCACTGGGAACATGGCAGTGATCACCGGAACCACCATCGGAGTTACCGTTATTTCAATTCAGCCGTTCGTCCTTGTTTGGGTAAACAATGCATTCCGAAACCTATGAATTAGTATTTCTGTTCTAAGTTATTTAAGGATCTAAGGTTTTGGTGTCATAGGATCGAGTTCCGGGTCTTGATTGCTGAGTTCTATGGCTGTAGCATACAACATCAAGGTGCTGTGTCGTCACCGGAGCTGCTGTTGCTCCATTTTCTCAATTATTTGTAAGCCAGTAAGTCGTTCCTTGTTCCAAACTCTTTTAGTTGCTATTCTGTTATAGACTATTGAGTTTACGCGACATTAATGTTTTAGGATTGAGCTAAGGCTATGTTTAGAGGTTGTGGCTGCTGCAGGGACGGTCGGTATTGATGTTGCTGCTGTGGAATAAGAATAAAAATGTAGTTTGTCGCGTAGTTAGATCGCGAATGAAGTAGGGACGTCTTTCTCAAACTTGTTTTTCTTTCCAGAGTTGTTGTAAATCGATATTAATGCATAAAATACATCTTTGGTGATTGCCCGAGTCTTATGAATTGAATAGAGTTGTTTTGGATGAATAAGATTATTAGTTTGATTGATAGATGGATCGATTGAGAAAGCTGAATATTCTGATTAGTTGACTAATGTTGTTAAAGTGGTTTTCCTTGAATTAATGGGAGAGATTTAATAATGGCATTTAGTTTAATTTTGGAAACAATTCGATTTTAGGAAAGGTTTAGTATTGAAATTTGATGTGATATTGAACCCGATTTGATATTGGAATTTGATTTTAAAACCAATTTGGAAAGGACTTGATATTTGGAAACGGTTTGTTTATTGAGAATAATTTACTATTTTGGTAATGGTTCGAACATGGTTTGAGGAACGGTTTGGTTTGAAACTGTTTGAGAAAACTGAAAGTTCTTAATTATTGATTAATGCTGTTGAATGAGGTTGATTTAAACTGCGATTTATAGGATTGGTTGATTGGATTCTGGATTTTGCAATTTCCCCGTGTTTGATTGAGAAAACTGAATGTTCTTAATTATTGTTGTGAAAATTATTATTGGAAGTGATTTGAATGATTAACAGGTGTTTGGTTTGGTTTGGTTGGGACCCGAAAAGGGTGGCAAAGTCCGAGTTTTAGAGGAGATGCTGCCGAAATTTTATAAAATTGGAAGTTTTATTTGAAGCAATTGTTTAAAAAGATTTAGTTCTTAAACGTTATTTGTTTTAGATTGATTTATTTAGAAAAGAAAGAATTATGTTTTGAATTGAGATTGTTGATTAACGGAAAGAAGGACGATGAGGATTAATTTGAAATATGATTTTTGAATAAATTTGAAAATGGGATATGGATTGACGAATGATGATGATATTGAGAATGGCTTAGATATTGATGAATGATGAATGAATTATTTATATGGCTTATGAATTTGAAATATCTGAGATACGAGGTTCCCTGGATTAAGTGCCGTGGCTTGCCACCACGTGTACCAGGTTAAAAACTCGATACTCTGTTGACCCTACGACGTAAGTGTGACCGGGCACTATATAAATTCCCGGAATGATACCCCCATTGAGCAATATTGATTATTTGAGAAAAACTATGCATAGACTCTTGGGGATGCATGTCGGGGGACAGTCTAAGGACAATTCAGACTTGTCGGGTTGGCTGGATAACCGACAGATGAGCCTCATCAGCCATAGGACAGGCATGCATCATATGCATTTGTATGCTTTGCTTGGGTTTGAACTTGTTTTGGTTTGCCTAATTGCTAAACTGTTCTTAACTGCTACTTGAACTATTTGTTGTAACTGCTACCTACTTGTGCTTTCCTTGTCTGTCTTGCCTGTGTTTGTTCTGGCGTGCTACATTTGAGAATGAACTTGGATGCTGAATTAATGATTGTGTTGTTTGATTGCGTGGTTGATTTCTGATTGAGATTTTCTTATAAGTAAGGAAAGATTTCGGATTTCTGAAAGATTAAACATTGTTTCTTTGAAAAGGGATTTGAACGATTTCCTATTGGTTTTAAAAGATTCATAAGGCAATGATAATCACTGAGCTTGAAAACAGTTTCTTATTAAATATCTTCTTATGACAACTTTGAAACTCCGTGGTGAGACTGTGTGGTTAGGTTCTCACCCCCCTACAACTTTACCTTTTCAGGAACCAGATGAAGAAGTATTAAGAAGAGTTATACTGCGTTTGGTTTATATGCTGTTGTATTAATTAGATTATTTTCTTCCCTCGTCTTTGTTATTACAAGTTTGTAAGAGGGATAGGAATTGTATGTTTTATATGTACAATATATTGAATTATTATGTAAGGAGTCTTGTATATGAATCTATGCCTGTTTGTATTTTCTTAAGATAAAGTATTTATTTCTGGTTTTTCAAAGAAATCAGCGATACAGTGTCGAGTCATAGGCTCCTATTTTAATATTTAGTATGTAAAGTAGTCGTAATACTTCTTGCTATCAGAGTAGCGCAGCCGGAAGCGTGACTTCTGATAGTGAGGGTGTTACAAAAAGGATCCCAAGTCTTTGAGCATCAGTGGATAGGAGGGTCTAAGGGAATAAAATCCTGGCCTAAGCGGCTAAACCAAGCTGTCCTTAATTAAGTTTTTTTTTTACCAAAATATATGTTTCTCACTAAATTTTTTAATTACCCAACCAATATGCAAATTGTTATCTATTATTTGATATGCTTTTTATAATAGGTTTAATTACTCTACAGGTCCCTATAGTTTCACCGAATTTTCAATTAGGTCCTTATACTTTTTTTCTTTTCAATTGGATCCCTATACATTATTTTTTGTTTCAATTTAGTCCCTGTTAACATTAAACGTCAAAAAAATGTTAGTAAATTGTGAAATTACTTGTATACCCTTAGGGACTCAATTGAAAAGAAAAAAAGTATAGGGACCTAATTGAAAATTCGGTGAAACTATAAATAATCAATGAAAGATATTCATATAATTCTTTTTATTTTGTCAATATTATTCTTTTTGCTTATTTATATACAAATTGTACCAAAAATTCCTTTTATCTGTTTGTAGCTTCTTTTTATATCACACTACAGTAGCAGCCAAAATCTTGATCTCAATATAGAACATAGCGGCATGGCCTTATTAGCCATATTAGAAATTTATAGGATCACTTCTCAATTCTCAACATAGTTCAATAACTACAACATTTAATTAATGGATCGATTTTCACCCAGAATAACTCAAATTTTTGTTAAACAAATAGATATAACATACTCAATCAACTAAAAAAGAAGAAATTATCACTATATATTTGAATGATGAGTAGAATCTACTACATTATAACAAATTTAGACAACAATGATTAAAAAAGGTAGACATAATTTACTTATACAATTCGAACAATTTCAAAACAGAACACTTATACTGATGATCTAGGTAGAATATTTGAAATTGATACTTCACTGACCAAAGGATCCTTATCAAAAGCATTTGATGTTGGCTCTTCTTTGATCTTTCTTCCAACTGAAAATGCAGGATGATTAGGAATAGGAAGTGTCATTGTCTCACAACCACTGTGGACATTGTTGGCCGATCTACTGCATCTTCTTGTACACACAACAAACCAAATATGTAACCTTAGATTTTCAAAGCCAACTAAGCTCTCAATCTACATCTATAATCTAATTATATTACAAACTCTATAAGAACATAACATTTTCCTTCTTTTCCTCTAGATTTAGCAGCAAAGGGTTGTGATGCATCTTCTAGTGGCTGTGAATACTTGGGGACCAGCCAAACTGAAGTTGTTATAGCAGTGGACAGAGATATGTGACATTTTTTTCTTCCCTTTCTCTTCTAAGTAGTTCTATACTCCTTCCTCCTCTCTTACTATATATGGCAGCAAGATGCTAGTAATAATGATGATGATGCCATATCACATTTTCAAAAAGTGCATACGTGTTAGTGAGATTAAAAGGCCTAAGTATGTACCAAAGCAACAACACTAAGTACCTTGATTTTCTTAAGTAGCTCCTAGCCTGTCATCCCTGGCATGCAATAGTATGTGATAAGCAAATTAAATTTGGACCTCTACAAAGCAGAAATTAATCCAACTATTAGCCCTTCTAAGCAGCTATGTTACATGCAATTAGAGCTACAAAGCTTTGATTCATAATCAGGTAAAAGAGAGAAGAAAACTTACCTCATTCATGGCATTCTGCTCAATATCGGTCAAACCCAAGAACTCCAATTTTCTTGACAATGATCAATTAAACTCATAATCAATTAATTATAGATAAAATACATAATCAGAAATCATAATCAATTCAACTCTCTCAAAGGCATTTAATCAAATACCTTATCTCCAATCTCACCTCTTTCCTTATTTCTAACATAATCAATTAATTACAGATAAAATACATAATCAGAACTCATAATCAAAATTTTTTAACACAATCAAAACAAATTTTAGCAAACTAAGCTTCGCAACTAGATCAATTGGTTCTCCTTGTCATTCAGGATGCTGATTACCTAATCAAATAAAGTCAAATTATATACAAGCGGCAACCAAAAAAAAGCATAAGGAAAATTAGAGGTATTTAACAATCAAGATTTCTCAACATTGTACCTGAAACATTAGAATCAGGAGAGGATGCCGTTTGACTACTAGTTGTTTTAAGCATAACATTTCTCCCGTTTTTAGTGTAGTGGGAGGAAGACATTATTGAGAAGAATTATTACTCAACGCTGACAGAAACCCACATGTTTATCCTACTCCCGATCTTTGCAATTCAAACAAATGAAAGCCATCTGACTGTTTCCTTCCCACATGCCACCTGGTCCCTTCATCTCCTCCGATCCAACAGTTGAAAAACTAAAACAAAATTCAATCATCACCTGTTGTTGCAGAACCAATCCAGACAGCAAAACGGAGTCGAGGAGCGGTGACGAGCGGATATTTTATACGCTTTTTGGGGTTAATTTCATATAGTTTTTAGTATATTCTAGTTAGTTTTTAGTTTATTTCCATTAGTTTTTAGGAAAAATTCATATTTCTGGACTTTACTATGAGTTGTGTGTTTTTCTGTAATTTCAGGTATTTTTCTGGCTGAAATTGAGGGAGCTGAGCAAAAATCTGATTCAGGCTGAAAAAGAACTGCTGATGCTGTTGGATTCTGACCTCCCTGCACTCAAAGTGGATTTTATGGAGCTACAGAGCTCAAAATGGCGCGCTTCCAATTGCGTTGGAAAGTAGACATCCAGGGCTTTCCAGCAATATATAATAGTCCATACTTTGCTCAAGGATAGACGACATAAACTGGTGTTCAACGCCAGTTCTCTACCCAATTCTGGCGTCCAGCGCCAGAAAAGGATCAAAAGTTAGAGTTCAACGCCAGAAATGGATCCAAACCTGGCGTTGAACGCCCAAAACAGCCTTATGCACGTGAATTATTCAAGTCTCAGCCCCAGCACACACCAAGTGGGCCCCATAAGTGGATATCTGCACCACCCATCATAGTTTACTCCTTTTTTGTAAACCTAGGCTACTAGTTTAGTATTTAAACAACTTTTAGAGACTTATTTTGGATCTCATGACATTTTAGACTTGAACTTTGTACTCTTTGATGGCATGAGTCTCTAAACTCCATTGTTGGGGGTGAGGAGCTCTGCTGTGTCTCAATGAATTAATGCAAGTATTACTGTTTTCTATTCAAACATGCGTGTTCCTATCTAAGATATCCATTCGCGCCTAACTATGGAGAAGGTGATGATCAGTGACACTCATCACCTTTCTCAATCCACGAACATGTGTCTGACAATCACCTCCGTTCTACATCAGATTGAATGAATATCTCTTAGATTCCTTAATCAGAATCTCCGTGGTATAAGCTAGATTGATGGCGGCATTCATGAGAATCCGGAAAGTCTAAACCTTGTCTGTGGTATTCCGAGTAAGATTCAGGGATTGAATGACTGTGACGAGCTTCAAACTCGCGAGTGCTGGGCGTAGTGACAGACGCAAAAGGAGGGTGAATCCTATTCCAGCATGATCGGGAACCTCAGATGATTAGTCGTGCTGTGACAGAGCATTTGGACCATTTTCACAAGAGGAGGGGATGTAACCATTGACAACGGTGATGCCCCAACACACAGCTTGCCATAGAAGGACGTGTGTGCGTGAATCAGAGGACAGAAGAAAGCAGAGATTCAGAAGACAAAGCATCTCCAAAACTCCAACATATTCTCCATTATTGCATAACAAGTAACCTTTAACCCATGCTCTCTTGTTTATTCGCAATTCAACTGATAAATACAATTGACTTCCTGACTAAGAATTGCAAGATAACCATAGATTGCTTCAAACCAACAATCTCCGTGGGATTCGACCCTTACTCACGTAAGGTATTACTTGGACGACCCAGTGCACTTGCTGGTTAGTGGTACTAGTTAATTTGCCTTCAACTAATCACCTCAGTGGAGCCATGCCCAATTCTTCTGGATAGGGTATGTCAGGCGTGTCATGTCTGAGTTACATATTAAAGCTTGGCTGGCTATTAAGCTATGCCTGACCCTTTGATTGGAGCTTTAGAGCATAAGATTCCTGGAATTCATATTAAAAATTTTGGAATCCTTATTTTTGTTTTTCAAATAATTTTCGAAAAAAAAATTTACAAAAAAATTATAAAATCATAAAAATCAAAAATATTTTCATGTTTCTTGTTTGAGTCATGTTATAAGTTTGGTGTCAATTGCATACTCATCTTGCATTTTTTGAAAATTCTCATGCATTCATAGTGTTCTTCATGATCTTCAAGTTGTTCTTGGTAAGTCTTCTTGTTTGATCTTTGCATTTGCATGTTTTGTGTCTTTTCTTGTTTTTCATATGCATTCTTGAATTCTTAGTGTCTAAGCATTAAAGAATTCTAAGTTTGGTGTCTTGCATGTTTTCTTTGCATTAAAAAAATTTTCAAAAATGTGTTCTTGATGTTCATCATGATCTTCATAATGTTCTTGGTGTTCATCTTGACATTCATAGCATTCTTGCATGCATTCATTGTTTTGATCCATAACTTTCATGCATTGCATCATTTTTCTTGTTTTTCTCTCTCATCATAAAAATTCAAAAATAAAAAAAATATCTTTCCCTTTTTCTCTCATAAATTTGAAAATTAGATTTGACTTTTTCAAAAATTTTTAAAATCTAGTTGTTTTTATGAGTCAAATCAAATTTTCAATTTGAAAATCTTATCTTTTTCAAAACCTTTTTCAAAATCAAATCTTTTCATTTTTCTTAGTTATTTTTGAAAATTTTTAAAATATTTTTCAAAAATATTTTTCTTAATTTTACATCATATTTTCGAAAATAACATCATCAATTAATGTTTTGATTCAAAAAATTTCAAGTTTGTTACTTGCTTATTAAGAAAGATTCAAACTTTAAGTTCTAGAATCATATCTTGTGATTTCTTGTGAATCAAGTCATTAATTGTAATTTTAAAAATCAAATCTTTTTCAAAAACTAATTTCAAAAATATCTTTTCTAACTTCCTAACTTCTTATCTTTTCAAAATTGATTTTCAAAATTTGTTTCAACTAACTAACTAACTTTTTGTTTATTTCTTATCCTTTTCAAAACTACCGAACTAACTCTCTCTCTCTCTCTAATTTTCGAAAATATCTCCTCTCTTTTTCAAAATTTCTTTTTAATTAATTAATTATTTTAATTTTTAATTTTAATTTTCAAAAATTACTAACCTTTTTCAAAAACTATTTTCGAAAATTACTAACTCTTTTTCAAAAAAAAAAAAATTTATTTTCGAAAATCCTCTCCCTCTCTCATCTTATTCTATTTATTTATTCATCTACTAACATCTCTTCCTCACATCACTCACCAAATTCGAACCCTCTCTTCTATCTGTGTTCGAATTTTTCTTCTTCTCTTCTTCTACTAACAATAAGGAACCTCTTTACTGTGACATAGAGGATTCCTCTTCTTTTCTTTTTCTCTTCTCTTTCTTATGAGCAGGGACAAAGAAAAAGGCATTCTTGTTGAAGCTGATCCAGAACCTGAAAGGACTCTGAAAAGAAAACTAAGAGAAGCTAAATTACAACTATCCAGAGACAACCTTATTGAAAATTTCGAGCAAGTAAAGGAGATGGCAGCCGAACCCAACAACAATAATGCAAGGAGAATGCTTGGTGAATTTACTGCACCTAATTCCAATTTACATGGAAGAAGCATCTCCATTCCTGCCATTGGAGCAAACAATTTTGAGCTGAAACCTCAGCTAGTTTCTCTGATGCAGCAGAACTGCAAGTTTCATGGACTTCCATCTGAAGATCCTTTTCAGTTCTTAACTGAATTCTTGCAGATCTGTGATACTGTTAAGACTAATGGAGTAGATCCTGAAGTCTACAGGCTCATGCTTTTCCCATTTGCTGTAAGAGACAGAGCTAGAATCTGGTTGGACTCTCAACCCAGAGATAGCCTGAACTCTTGGGATAAGCTGGTCACGGCTTTCTTAGCCAAGTTCTTTCCTCCTCAAAAGCTTAGTAAGCTTAGAGTGGATGTTCAAACCTTCAAACAAAAATATGGTGAATCCCTCTATGAAGCTTGGGAAAGATACAAACAGTTGACCAAAAAGTGTCCTTCTGACATGCTTTCAGAATGGACCATCCTGGATATATTCTATGATGGTTTATCTGAGTTATCAAAGATGTCATTGGATACTTCTACAGGTGGATCCATTCACCTAAAGAAAACGCCTGCAGAAGCTCAAGAACTCATTGACATGGTTGCTAATAACCAGTTCATGTACACTTCTGAGAGGAATCCTGTGAGTAATGGGACGCCTATGAAGAAGGGAGTTCTTGAAGTTGATACTCTGAATGCCATATTGGCTCAGAACAAAATATTGACTCAGCAGGTCAATATGATTTCTCAGAGTCTGAATAGAATGCAAGCTGCATCCAACAGTACTCAAGAGGCTTCTTATGCAGAAGAAGCTTATGATCCTGAAAACCCTGCAATAGCAGAGGTGAATTACTTGGGTGAACCATATGGAAACACCTACAATCCATCATGGAGAAATCATCCAAATCTCTCATGGAAGGATCAAGGGCCTCAACAAGGCTTTATTAATGGTGGAAGAAACAGGTTTAGCAATAGCAAGCCTTTTCCATCATCCACTCAGCAACAGACAGAGAATTCTGAGCAGAATCCATCTAGCTTAGCAAACTTAGTCTCTGATCTATCCAAGGCCATTGTAAGTTTCATGAATGAAACAAGGTCTTCCATTAGAAATTTGGAAGCACAAGTGGGCCAGCTGAGTAAAAGGATCACTGAAATCCCTCCTAGTACTCTCCCAAGCAATACAGAAGAGAATCCAAAAGGAGAGTGCAAGGCCATTGACATAAGCACCATGGCTGAACCTGTAAGGGAAGGAGAGGACGTGAATCCCAAAGAGGAAGACCTCCTGGGACGTCCAGTGACCAATAAGGAGCTTCCCTCTGAGGAACCAAAGGAATCTGAGGCTCATCTAGATACCATAGAGATTCTCTTGAACCTCCTTATGCCATTCATGAGCTCTGATGAGTATTCCTCTTCTGAAGAGAATGAGGCTGTTACTGAAGAGCAAACTGCCAAGTTTCTTGGTGCAATCATGAAGCTGAATGCCAAATTATTTGGTATTGAAACTTGGGAAGATGAACCTCCCTTGTTCACCAATGAACTAAGTGATCTGGATCAACTGACATTGCCTCAGAAGAGACAGGATCTTGGAAAGTTCATAATACCTTGTACTATAGGCACCATGATCTTTAAGGCTCTGTGTGACCTTGGTTCAGGGATAAACCTCATGCCCATTTCTGTAATAGAGAAACTGGGAATCTATAGGGTGCAAGCTGCTAAAATCTCATTAGAGATGGCAGATAATTCAAGAAAACAGGCTTATGGACAAGTAGAGGACGTGTTAGTAAAGGTTGAAGGCCTTTACATCCCTGCTGATTTCATAGTCCTGGATACTGGAAAGGAAGAGGATGAATCCATCATCCTAGGAAGACCTTTCCTAGCCACAGCAAGAGCTGTGATTGATGTGGACAGAGGAGAACTAGTCCTTCAATTGAATGAGGACAACCTTGTGTTTGCAACTCAAGGATCTCTCTCTGCATCCATGGAGAGGAAGCATAAAAAGCTTCTCTCAAAGCAGAGTCAACCAAAGCCCCCACAGTCAAACTCTAAGTTTGGTGTTGGGAGGCCACAACCAAACTCTAAGTTTGGTGTCAAACCCCCATATCCAAACTCTAAGTTTGGTGTTGGGAGGTCTCAACAAAGCTCTGCTATTCTGTGAGGCTCCATGAGAGCCCACTGTCAAGCTATTGACATTAAAGAAGCGCTTGTTGGGAGGCAACCCAATCTTTATTTAATTATATTTCTATTAGTTGTATGTCTTTGTAGGTTCATGATCATGTGGAGTCACAAAATAAAAATAAAAATTGAAAACAGAATCAAAAACAGCAGAAGAAAAATCACACCTTGGAGGAAGCACCTGTCTGGCGTTCAACACCAGAACAGAGCATGGTTCTGGCGCTGAACGCCCAAAATGGGCAGCATCTGGGCGCGGAACGCCAGAACTGCACCCTGGAGAAGAACTGGCGCTGAACGCCCCGAACAAGCATGGTTCTGGCGTTCAACGCCAGAAATGGCCAACAAATGGGCGTTGAACGCCCAAAATGGGCACCAACCTGGCGCTGAATGCCCAGAGTTGTGTGCAAGGGCATTTTACATGCCTAATTTGGTGCAAGGTTGTAATTCCTTGAACAACTCAGGATCTGTGGACCCCACAGGATCCCCACCTACCTCCACTCACTTCTTCTCACCCCTCTTTCACACAATCCCATAAACACTCTTCCCCAAAACCCTTCACCAATCACCTCAATCTCTCTTCCCTATCACCTCTTCACCACTCACATCCATCCACTCTTCCTTATAAACCTACCTCATAAACTCCACCTACCTTCAAAATTCAAAACCAATTTCCCACCCAAACGCACCCATATGGCCGAAACCTTCCCCCCTCCCTTCCCTATATAAAGCCCCCCATTCTTCTTCAAATTCACACAACACAACCCTCTCTTCTCTTCTTGGCCGAAACACAACCCCTTCTCCCTCTCCTCCATTTCTTCTTCTTCTTCATCTATTCTCTCTTTTATTGCTCGAGGGTGAGCAATATTCTAAGTTTGGTGTGGTAAAAGCATAAGCTTTTTGTTTTTCCATTACCATTGATGGCACCTAAGACCGGAGAATCCTCTAGAAAAGGAAAAGGGAAGACAAAAGCTTCCACCTCCGAGTCATGGGAGATGGAAAGGTTCATCTCCAAAGCCCATCAAGACCACTTCTATGATGTTGTGGCCAAGAAGAAGGTGATCCCTGAGGTCCCTTTCAAACTCAAAAGAAATGAGTATCCGGAGATCCGACATGAAATTCAAAGAAGAGGTTGGGAAGTTCTAACAAATCCCATCCAACAAGTCGGCATCCTAATGGTTCAAGAGTTCCATGCTAATGCATGGATCACCAAGAACCATGATTAAAGTAAGAACCCGGATCCAAAGAACTATGTTACAATGGTTCGGGGGAAATACTTAGATTTTAGTCCGGAAAATGTGAGGTTGGCGTTCAACTTGCCAAACATGGAAGAGAACGCACGCCCCTACACAAGGAGAGTCAACTTTGATCAAAGGTTGGACCAAGTCCTTATGGACATATGTGTAGAAGGAGCTCAATGGAAAATTGACTCAAAAGGCAAACCGGTTCAACTAAGAAGACTGGACCTGAAGCCTGTAGCTAGAGGATGGTTGGAGTTCATTCAATGCTCAATCATTCCCACTAGCAACCGGTCTGAAGTTACTATAGACCGGGCCATTATGATCCATAGCATCATGATTGGAGAAGAGGTGGAAGTTCATGAGGTTATACCTCAAGAACTCTACAAGGTGGCTGACAAGTCCTCCACTATGGCAAGGTTAGCCTTTCCTCACCTCATTTGCCACCTATGCAATTCGGCTGGGATTGACGTAAAGCGAGATATCCTCATTAAAGAGGACAAGCCCATCACTAAGAAAAAGATGGAGCAAGCAAGAGAGCCCATTCATGGAGCTCAAGAGGCGTATGAAGCTCATCACCATGAGATCCCGGAGATGCCTCAAATGCATTTTCCTCCACAAAACTATTGGGAGCAAATCAACACCTTCCTAGGAGAATTGAGTTCCAATATGGGACAACTAAGGGTGGAACATCAAGAGCACTCTATCATCCTTCATGAAATAAGAGAAGATCAAAAAGCAATGAGGGAGGAGCAACAAAAACAAGGAAGAGACATAGAAGAGCTCAAGGACATCATTGGTTCCTCAAGAAGGAAACGCCACCATCACTAAGGTGGATTCATTCCTTGTTCTTATTTCTTCTGTTTTTCGTTTTCTATGTTATGTGCATATCTATGTTTGTGTCTTCATTACATGATCATTAGTAGTTAGTAACTATGTCTTAAAGTTATGAATGTCCTATGAATCCATCACCTCTCTTAAATGAAAAATGTTTTAATTCAAAAGAACAAGAAGTACATGAGTTTCGAATTTATCCTTGAACTTAGCTTAATCATATTAATGTGGTGACAATGCTTCTTGTTTTCTGAATGTATGCTTGAACAGTGCATATATCTTTTGAAGTTGTTGTTTAAGAATGTTAAATATGTTGGCTCTTGAAAGAATGATGACAAGGAGACATGTTATTTGATAATCTGAAAAATCATAAAAATGATTCTTGAAGCAAGAGAAAGCAGCAAAGAACAAAGCTTGCAGAGAAAAAAAATAGGCGAGAAAAAAAATAGAAAGAAAAAGAAAAAGCAAGCAGAAAAATCCAAAAGCTCTTAAAACCAAGAGGCAAGAGCAAAAAGCCAATAACCCTTAAAACCAAAAGGCAAGGGCAAATAAAAAGGATCCCAAGGCTTTGAGCATCAGTGGATAGGAGGGCCTAAAGGAATAAAATTCTGGCCTAAGCGGCTAAACCAAGCTGTCCCTAACCATGTGCTTGTGGCGTGTAGGTGTCAAGTGAAAACTTGAGACTGAGCGGTTAAAGTCAAGGTCCAAAGCAAAAAAAGAGTGTGCTTAAGAACCCTGGACACCTCTAATTGGGGACTTTAGCAAAGCTGAGTCACAATCTGAAAAGGTTCACCCAATTATGTGTCTGTGGCATTTATGTATCCGGTGGTAATACTGAAAAACAAAGTGCTTAGGGCCACGGCCAAGACTCATAAAATAGCTGTGTTCAAGAATCATCATACTGAACTAGGAGAATCAATAACACTATCTGAACTCTGAGTTCCTATAGATGCCAATCATTCTGAACCTCAATGGATAAAGTGAGATGCCAAAACTATTCAAGAGGCAAAAAGCTATAAGTCCCGCTCATATGATGAAGCTATGTTTCATTGATAGTTTGAAATTTATAGTATATTCTCTTCTTTTTATCCTATTTGATTTTTAGTTGCTTGGGGACAAGCAACAATTTAAGTTTGGTGTTGTGATGAGCGGATAATTTATACGCTTTTTGGCATTGTTTTTAGTATGTTTTTAGTAGGATCTAGTTACTTTTAGGAATGTTTTCATTAGTTTTTATGTTAAATTCACATTTCTGGACTTTACTATGAGTTTGTGTGTTTTTATGTGATTTCAGGTATTTTCTGGCTGAAATTGAGGGACTTGAGCAAAAATCAGATTCAGAGGTTGAAGAAGGACTGCTGATGCTGTTGGATTTTGACCTCTCTGCACTCAAAGTGGATTTTCTGGAGCTACAGAACTACTCGAAATGGCGCGCTTCCAATTGCGTTGGAAAGTAGACATCCAGGGCTTTCCAGCAATGTATAATAGTCCATACTTTGCTCAAGTTTAGATGACGCAAACTGGCATTCAACGCCAGCTCTCTGCCCAATTCTGGCATCCAGCGCCAGAAACAAGTTGCAAAGTGGAGTTCAACGCCCAAACTGGCACCAAAACTGGCGTTCAACTACAGGAATGACCTCTACACGTGTAACACTCAAGCTCAGCCCAAGCACACACCAAGTGGGCCCCGGAAGTGGATTTATGCATCAATTACTTACTTCTGTAAACCCTAGTAGCTAGTTTATTATAAATAGGACTTTTTACTATTGTATTAGAGATCTTTTAGATCATTTTGAGATCTCTAGACCTCCATGGGAGGCTGGCCACTTGGCCATGCCTACCCTCTATTCACTTATGTATTTTTAACGGTAGAGTTTCTACACTCCATAGATTAAGGTGTGGAGCTTTGCTGTTCCTCAAAGATTAATGCAAAGTACTACTGTTTTCTATTCAATTCATCTTATTTCGCTTCTAAGATATTCATTCGCACTTCAACCTGAATGTGATGAATGTGACAATCATCATCATTCCCTATGAACGCGTGCCTGACAACCACTTCCGTTCTACATTAGATTGAATGAGTATCTCTTAGATCTCTTAATCGGAATCTTCGTGGTGTAAGCTAGAATGATGGCGGCATTCAAGAGAATCCGGAAAGTCTAAACCTTGTCTGTGGTATTCCGAGTAGGATTCAATGATTGAATGACTGTGACAAGCTTCAAACTCGCGATTGCTGGGCGTAGTGACAGACGCAAAAGGATAGTAAATCCTATTCCAGCATGATCGAGAACCGACAGATGAATAGCCGTGCCGTGACAGGGTGCATTGACCACTTTCACTGAGAGGATAGGATGTAACCATTGACAAGGGTGATGCCTCCAGATGATTAGCCGTGCCGTGACAGGGCATTTGGATCATTTTTCCGAGAGAAGACCGAAAGTAGCCATTGACAATGGTGACGCATTACATAAAGCCAGCCATGGAAAGGAGTAAGACTGATTGGATGAAGACAGCAGGAAAGCAGAGGTTCAGAGGAACGAAAGCATCTCTATTCGCTTATCTGAAATTCTCACCAATGATTTACATAAGTATTTCTATCCCTATTTTATTAATTAATTTCGAAAACTCCATAACCATTTGATATCCGCCTGACTGAGATTTACAAGGTGACCATAGCTTGCTTCATACCAACAATCTCCGTGGGATTCGACCCTTACTCACGTAAGGTATTACTTGGACGACCCAGTGCACTTGCTGGTTAGTTGTGCGAAGTTGTGAACCATGGTATTGGCATCATGTTTTTGGTGCCATTGCCAGGGAAAGAAAGAGTGATGAATTTTACATAATCAAAGTGTAATCACAATTTTTGGCGCCGTTGCCGGGGATTGTTCGAGTTTGGACAACTGACGGTTCATCCTGTTGCTCAGATTAGGTAATTTTCTTTTCGTTTTCTTTTCAAAAAGTTTTCAAAAATTTTTTAAAAATATTTCAAAAATTTTTCTTTTGTTTTCGAAAAAAAAATATAATAAAAATAATGTTTTCAAAAATAAATTATTCTATAGCTTCAACACTTTCAAGAATGAATTCTAGAGTTTCATGGTAACATGTTGAATCCTATCTGGCTGAAAAGCCATACCCAAACTCCTTTGGGATTGGTCTTCAACTAATTACCTCAATGGATGTAAATCCATTCTAAAGCTTGACTGGCTATTAAGCCATGTCTAACCCTCAGATTGGAGCTTTAGACTAAAGAGTACAAGATTCCTGGAATTCATATGAAAAATTTTGAATCCTTATTTTTTTTCTTTTTCAAAATGATTTTCAAAAATTTTAAAATAAAAATACAAAAAAAAATCATAAAATCATAAAAATCAAAAATATTTTTTGTGTTCTTGTTTGAGTCTTGAGTCATGTTATAAGTTTGGTGTCAATTGCATGTGCATCTTGCATTTTTCGAAAAAATCATGCATTCATAGTGTTCTTCATGATCTTCAAGTTGTTCTTGGTAAGTCTTCTTGTTTGATCTTTGTATTTGCATGTTTTGTGTCTTTTCTTGTTTTTCATATGCATTATTGAATTCTTAGTGTCTAAGCATTAAAGAATTCTAAGTTTGGTGTCTTGCATGTTTTCTTTGCATTAAAATTTTTTTTTTTTAAAAAAAATATGTTCTTGATGTTCATCATGACATTCAAAGTGTTCTTGGTGTTCATCTTGACATTCATAGCATTCTTGCATGCATCACATGTTTTGATCTAAAATTCTCATGCATTGCATAATTTTCATGTTTTTCTCTCTCATCATTAAAAATTCAAAAAAAAAATTAAAAAATATCTTTCCCTCTTTTCTCTCATAATTTCGAAAATTAGATTTGACTTTTTCAAAACTTTTTAAAATCTAGTTGTTTTTGTGAGTCAAATCAAATTTTCAATTTAAAAATCTTATGTTTTTCAAAATCTTTTTCAAAAATCAAATCTTTTTCATTTTTCTTAGTTATTTTCGAAATTTTCAAAAATATTTTTTAAAAATCTTTTTCTTAATTTTACATCATATTTTCGAAAATAACAATAACAATTAATGTTTTGATTCAAAAATTTCAAGTTTGTTACTTACTTGTTAAGAAAGGTTCAAACTTTGAGTTCTAGAATCATATCTTGTGATTTCTTGTGAATCAAGTCATTAATTGTGATTTTAAAAATAAAATCTTTTTCAAAACTAATTTCAATCATATCTTTTCAAAAATATCTTCTTATCTTATCTTTTTCAAAAATTTGATTTTCAAAATATCTTTTCTAACTTCCTAACTTCTTATCCTTTCAAATTTGTTTCAACTAACTAACTAACTTTTTGTTTGTTTCTTATCTTTTTCAAAACCACCTAACTAACTCTCTCTCTCTCTAATTTTCGAAAATATCTCCCTCTTTTTCAAAATTTCTTTTTAATTAAACTAATTATTTTATTTTTTATTTGAATTTTCGAAAAAACTATTTTCGAAAATCACTAATTCTTTTTCAAAAATTATTTTCGAAAATTCTCTCCTCCTCTCATCCCCTTCCATTTATTTATTCATCTACTAACACTTATCTTCATCTCACATCTCTGCTCCTATCATCATCTTTGTGTTTGGATTCTTCATTCTTCTTCACCCCTCTTCCTTTTCTTCTTCTACTAACAATAAGGAACCTCTTTACTGTGACATAGAGGATTCCTCTTCTTTTCTTTTTCTCTTCTCTTTCTTATGAGCAGGGACAAAGAAAAAGGCATTCTTGTTGAAGCTGGTCCAGAACCTGAAAGGACTCTGAAAAGGAAACTAAGAGAAGCTAAATTACAACAATCCAGAGACAACCTTATTGAAAATTTTGAACAAGTAAAGGATATGGCAGCCGAACCCAACAACAATATTGCAAGGAGAATGCTTGGTGACTTTACTGCACCTAATTCCAATTTACATGGAAGAAGCATCTCCATTCCTGCCATTGGAGCAAACAATTTTAAGCTAAAACCTCAGCTAGTTTCTCTGATGCAGCAGAACTGCAAGTTTTATGGACTTCCATCTGAAGATCTTTTTCAGTTCTTAACTGAATTCTTGCAGATCTGTGATACTGTTAAGACTAATGGAGTAGATCCTGAAGTCTACAGGCTCATGCTTTTCCCATTTGCTGTAAGAGACAGAGCTAGAATCTGGTTGGACTCCCAACCCAGAGATAGCCTGAACTCTTGGGATAAGCTGGTCACGGCTTTCTTAGCCAAGTTCTTTCCTCCTCAAAAGCTTAGCAAGCTTAGAGTGGATGTTCAAACCTTCAAACAAAAAGATGGTGAATCCCTCTATGAAGCTTGGGAAAGATACAAACAGTTGACCAAAAAGTGTCCTTCTGACATGCTTTCAGAATGGACCATCCTGGATATATTCTATGATGGTTTATCTGAGTTATCAAAGATGTCATTGGATACTTCTGCAGGTGGATCCATTCACCTAAAGAAAACGCCTGCAGAAGCTCAAGAACTCATTGACATGGTTGCTAATAACCAGTTCATGTACACTTCTGAGAGGAATCCTGTGAGTAATGGGACGCCTATGAAGAAGGGAGTTCTTGAAGTTAATACTCTGAATGCCATATTGGCTCAGAACAAAATATTGACTCAGCAAGTCAATATGATTTCTCAGAGTCTGAATGGAATGCAAGCTACATCCAACAGTACTCAAGAGGCATCTTCTGAAGAAGAAGCTTATGATCCTGAGAACCCTGCAATAGCAGAGGTGAATTACTTAGGTGAACCTTATGGAAACACCTATAACTCATCATGGAGAAATCATCCAAATTTCTCATGGAAGGATCAAAAGCCTCAACAAGGCTTTAATAATGGTGGAAGAAACAGGTTTAGCAATAGCAAGCCTTTTCCATCATCCACTCAGCGACAGACAGAGAATTCTGAGCAGAACCCATCTAGCTTAGCAAACTTAGTCTCTGATCTATCTAAGGCCATTGTGAGTTTCATGAATGAAACAAGGTCTTCCATTAGAAATTTGGAAGCACAAGTGGGCCAGCTGAGTAAAAGGATCACTGAAATCCCTCCTTGCACTCTCCCAAGCAATACAGAAGAAAATCCAAAAGGAGAGTGCAAGGCCATTGACATAACCAAAATGGCGGAACCCAATGAGGGAGAGGAGGACGTGAATCCCAAGGAGGAAGACCTCCTGGGACGTCCAGTGATCAATAAGGAGCTTCCCTCTGAGGAACCAAAGGACTCTGAGGCTCATCTAGAGACCATAGAGATTCCATTAATCCTCCTTATGCCATTCATGAGCTCTGATGAGTATTCCTCTTCTGAAGAGAATGAGGATGTTACTGAAGAGCAAACTGCCAAGTTCCTTGGTGCAATCATGAAGCTAAATGCCAAATTATTTGGCATTGATACTTGGGAAGATGAACCTCCCTTGTTCATCAATGAACTAAGTGATCTGGATCAACTGACATTGCCTCAGAAGACACCGGATCCTGGAAAGTTCATAATACCTTGTACTATAGGCACCATGATCTTTAAGGCTCTGTGCGACCTTAGTTCAGGGATAAACCTCATGCCCCTCTCTGTAATAGAAAAACTGGGAATCTATAGGGTGCAAGCTGCTAAAATCTCATTAGAGATGGCAGATAATTCAAGAAAACAGGCTTATGGACAAGTAGAGGACGTGTTAGTAAAGGTTGAAGGCCTTTACATCCCTGCTGATTTCATAGTCCTGGATACTGGAAAGGAAGAGGATGAATCCATCATCCTAGGAAGACCTTTCCTAGCCACAGCAAGAGCTGTGATTGATGTGGACAGAGGAGAATTGATCCTTCAATTGAATGAGGACAACTTTGTGTTTACAACTCAAGGATCTCTCTCTGCATCCATGGAGAGGAAGCAGAAAAAGCTTCTCTCAAAGCAGAGTCAACCAAAGCCCCCACAGTCAAACTCTAAGTTTGGAGTTGGGAGGCCACAACCAAACTCTAAGTTTGGTGTCAAACCCCCATATCCAAACTCTAAGTTTGGTGTTGGGAGGTCTCAATAAAGCTCTGCACATCTGTGAGGCTCCATGAGAGCCCACTGTCAAGCTATTGACATTAAAGAAGCGCTTGTTGGGAGGCAACCCAATTCTTATCTAACTATATTTTTCTTGGTTATATGTCTTTATAGGTTCATGATCATGTGGAGTCACAAAATAAATATAAAAATTGAAAACGGAATTAAAAACAGCAGAAGAAAAATCACACCCTGGAGGAAGCATCTGCCTGGCATTCAACGCCAGAACAGAGCATGGTTCTGGCGCTGAACGCCCAAAATGGGTAGTATCTGGGCGCTGAACGCCCAAAATGGGCATCATCTGGGCGCTGAACGCCAGAATTGCACCCTGGAGAGGAGCTGGCGCTGAACGCCCAGAACAAGCATGGTTCTGGCGTTCAACGCCAGAAATGGCCAGTAAATGGGCGTTGAACACCCAAAATGGGCACCAACCTGGCGCTGAACGCCCAGAGTTGTGTGCAAGGGCATTTTACATGCCTAATTTGGTGCAAGGTTGTAAATCCTTGAACACCTCAGGATCTGTGGACCCCACAGGATCATCTCAGGATCTGTGGACCCCACAGGATCCCCACCTACCTCTACTCACTTCTTCTCACCCCTCTTTCACACAATCCCATAAACACTCTTCCCCAAAACCCTTCACCAATCACCTCAATCTCTCTTCCCCATCTCCTCTTCACCACTCACATCCATCCACTCTTCCCTATAAACCTACCTCATAAACTCCACCTACCTTCAAAATTCAAAACCAATTTCCCATCCAAACCTACCCATATGGCCGAAACCTTCCCCCTCCCTTTCCTATATAAAGCCCCCCATTCTTCTTCAAATTCACACAACACAACCCTCTCTTCTCTTCTTGGCCGAAACACAACCCCTTCTCCCTCTCCTCCATTTCTTCTTCTTCTTCATCTATTCTCTCTTTTATTGCTCGAGGGCGAGCAATATTCTAAGTTTGGTGTGGTAAAAGCATAAGCTTTTTGTTTTTCCATTACCATTGATGGCACCTAAGACCGGAGAATCCTCTAGAAAAGGAAAAGGGAAGACAAAAGCTTCCACCTCCGAGTCATGGGAGATGGAAAGGTTCATCTCCAAAGCCCATCAAGACCACTTCTATGATGTTGTGGCCAAGAAGAAGGTGATCCCTGAGGTCCCTTTCAAACTCAAAAGAAACGAGTATCCGGAGATCCGACATGAAATTCAAAGAAGAGGTTGGGAAGTTCTAACAAATCCCATCCAACAAGTCGGCATCCTAATGGTTCAAGAGTTCGATGCTAATGCATGGATCACCAAGAACCATGATTAAAGTAAGAACCCGGATCCAAAGAACTATGTTACAATGGTTCGGGGGAAATACTTAGATTTTAGTCCGGAAAATGTGAGGTTGGCGTTCAACTTGCCAAACATGGAAGAGAACGCACGCCCCTACACAAGGAGAGTCAACTTTGATCAAAGGTTGGACCAAGTCCTTATGGACATATGTGTAGAAGGAGCTCAATGGAAAATTGACTCAAAAGGCAAACCGGTTCAACTAAGAAGACTGGACCTGAAGCCTGTAGCTAGAGGATGGTTGGAGTTCATTCAATGCTCAATCATTCCCACTAGCAACCGGTCTGAAGTTACTATAGACCGGGCCATTATGATCCATAGCATCATGATTGGAGAAGAGGTGGAAGTTCATGAGGTTATACCTCAAGAACTCTACAAGGTGGCTGACAAGTCCTCCACTATGGCAAGGTTAGCCTTTCCTCACCTCATTTGCCACCTATGCAATTCGGCTGGGATTGACGTAAAGCGAGATATCCTCATTAAAGAGGACAGGCCCATCACTAAGAAAAAGATGGAGCAAGCAAGAGAGCCCATTCATGGAGCTCAAGAGGCGTATGAAGCTCATCACCATGAGATCCCGGAGATGCCTCAAATGCATTTTCCTCCACAAAACTATTGGGAGCAAATCAACACCTTCCTAGGAGAATTGAGTTCCAATATGGGACAACTAAGGGTGGAACATCAAGAGCACTCCATCATCCTTCATGAAATAAGAGAAGATCAAAAAGCAATGAGGGAGGAGCAACAAAAACAAGGAAGAGACATAGAAGAGCTCAAGGACATCATTGGTTCCTCAAGAAGGAAACGCCACCATCACTAAGGTGGATTCATTCCTTGTTCTTATTTCTTCTGTTTTTCGTTTTCTATGTTATGTGCATATCTATGTTTGTGTCTTCATTACATGATCATTAGTAGTTAGTAACTATGTCTTAAAGTTATGAATGTCCTATGAATCCATCACCTCTCTTAAATGAAAAATGTTTTAATTCAAAAGAACAAGAAGTACATGAGTTTCGAATTTATCCTTGAACTTAGCTTAATTATATTGATGTGGTGACAATGCTTCTTGTTTTCTGAATGTATGCTTGAACAGTGCATATGTCTTTTGAAGTTGTTGTTTAAGAATGTTAAATATGTTGGCTCTTGAAAGAATGATGACAAGGAGACATGTTTTTTGATAATCTGAAAAATCATAAAAATGATTCTTGAAGCAAGAAAAAGCAGCAAAGAACAAAGCTTGCAGAAAAAAAAAGAAAAAAAATATAGGTGAAAAAAAATAGAAAGAAAGAAAAAGAAAAAGCAAGCAGAAAAAGCCAAAGCTCTTAAAACCAAGAGGCAAGAGCAAAAAGCCAATAACCCTTAAAACGAAAAGGCAAGGGCAAATAAAAAGGATCCCAAGGCTTTGAGCATCAGTGGATAGGAGGGCCTAAAGGAATAAAATCCTGGCCTAAGCGGCTAAACCAAGCTGTCCCTAACCATGTGCTTGTGGCGTGAAGGTGTCAAGTGAAAACTTGAGACTGAGCGGTTTAAGTCAAGTCCAAAGCAAAAAAAAAAGAGTGTGCTTAAAAACCTGGACAATCTAATTGGGGATTAGCAAAGCTAAGTAAATTGAAAAGTTCACCCAATATGTGTCTGTGGCATTTATGTATCCGGTGGTAATACTGGAAAACAAAGTGCTTGGGGCCACAGCCAAGACTCATA